>NC_022020.1:14872684-14874231 GCF_000317375.1 Microtus ochrogaster | reverse complement strand
ACCGTTAGTTACTAGGGGCCGGCCTTTGTTCTAGCCAGAGATGCCCTTCTCAGGCGGTCATCGTGGGAAGAGTTCCGCTGCAATCTCCTGCCACCAGGGCCCCAGCACCATGCGCTGGAGCTCCCCGGCACAGTCAGCCCAGATAAACCTTCCCTGTCATTTCCTTCTGACAGGGAGAGTAAGATAGTGGTGGGTGGGGAACATGGCTAAACAGCAGAAGCCCCCAAACAGATCTCAACCAGCCTACAGCTGGAGAGAGTGGTGGCGCCCTTGTTGTATATTGGGGATCAGCAAGTTCTACCCTGGGACCCTTTGAGGCTACAGTGAGCCAGGCTGCCCTGCAGCACTCTTTTGGCAATCCAGACACAGCATCGGGTTGTGGGAGGAAGCAGACTGGACTCCCCGCGGAGCCAGGCCAGAACAGGAGGAAAATCGCGGTTTCCAGTGCTCTTAGCAGAAGCCCGGATTTAGCCAGTTTGTGACTGGCTCAGGGCTACAAATTTAGGGGAAGAGCAGGATTGTAGAGGGCCTGTCTGCTTTAAAGTCCTGACTGAGGGGATGTTACTACGGATGGGGACCCCCACCTCAGATAGCTCCTGTATCAACCTCATTCTGGCACGCCTGAATCTGCTGACATTGTGGCCGTGGAGGACATGGCCTGTGACGACTGTGGACTGTGTACGTTCTGTGGTCTGCTAATCTGCCATGCCTGTGCAGCTTGCTGTGGCCAGGCCAACACTGTAGAGGGAGTCAATGGGACCCTGGCTCCCCCTAGTGGTTCCTCTTGAGAAAGATCCCTGGGTCCCTAGTGAGATCTTTGATGGAGAGACCCACAGGCTGGGCAGGCAGGCATGCCTTTGTGTGTGTCTCCCAGGACCACAGCTCTTAAAGCTCAGTGCAGCCCAAACAAGTCTCTTCAGAATCTCCCTGGGAAAACGGTCCTTGCTCTGGACCGGGGCTACTTAAACTTTTCCACTGTGACTCCTCTCCTCTAGGGAAAAAAATTTAAATTCTATTGGAACACTTATTTTAATTTTATCTTGGTTTTGTTTTTGTAGCCCTGCTGTTCTGGAGCTTGCTACGTAGACCAGCCTGGCCTTGAACTCACAGAAATCCTCCTGTCCCTACCTCCTGAGTGCTGGGGCACAGCACTATTTTTTAATTTTACTTAACTTTCTTTTTCATTTTACATACCAACCCCAGTTCCCCTCCTTCCTCTTCTCTTGTCCCCCCTACCTCCCCCACATCCTACTGCCCCTCCATTCCTCAGAGGGGTAACGCCTCCCATGGGGAGTCAACAAAGTCCAGCATACCAAGCTGAGGCAGGACCAAGCTCCTCTCCCCTGTATCAAGGCTGAGCAAAGTATCCCACCATAGGGAATGGGCTCCAAAGAGCCAGTTCATGCACCCAGGATAAGTCCTGGTCCCATTGCCAGGGCGTTCCCCCCCAACATATTAAGCACATAACCATTGCCCACATTCAGAGGGCCTAATTCAGTCCCAGGCAGGTTCCCCCGCTGTCAGTCCAGAGTCTGTGAGCTCCCACT
>NC_022020.1:14861701-14871100 GCF_000317375.1 Microtus ochrogaster | reverse complement strand
TTTTTTTTTTTTTCCAGACAGGGTTTCTCTGTGTAGTTCTGGCTGTCCTGGCATTTGCTCTGTAGACCAGGCTGGTCTCAAACTCACAGAGATTTGACTGCCTCTGCCTCCTGAGTGCTGTGATTAAAGGTGTGTGCTACCACTGTCTGGCTGTATTTCAGTTTTTAACATACAATAAATAATGTATGTGAGTCGAGGTTTCAGAAATCAAGTTTTGATGCTCCACGGCTACAAGGCAAAGCACAAGGTCTGTGTTCTCAGAACTAAGTGAAGTTGCATAACCAAACACCGACAAACTTTGCCAGGGGCACCTCAGATTCAATACACATTTGATTTAGAATTAGCGTGTGTGTGTGTGTGTGTGTGTGTGTGTGTGTGTGTGTGTGTGTGTGTGTGTGTGTGTTTTGTCTGTTGGATTCCCTGGGACTGGAGTTGCAGGTGCTTGTGAGCCATCATGTGGGTGCTGGAAACAGAACCCAGTTCCTTTGCAAGAGCATGAAGTACAATTAACCCCTGAGAAATCCTCAGCCCTTGAACTGACTTTAGGTCGCTGCCTATTCAGAAACTATTTAGTGTGGCCAAATTTCCTGACATCCCTGCCTCCCTCTGACACATTCAGTTACAGGATATGGAATTGCAACCCATTATAAGGAGGCTGTGGTCTAAAGGCAGCTGGGGTGCATTCATAGGTAATTCCTCTAGAGGGCGCACTGCTCACAGAAGTCTGGCTCCCTCAGCTTGCATTGGAGGCTTTCATCTTGAGCCTAGACCACTTCCATTGCTGGGGAAGGGTGATGGAGCAAGAACCCTCTAGTAACCAACCCTTGCTGGCTATTTTCAGCTGCGGATTCTTTTCGTTTTTGTGTGTTCAGTCTTTAAATTTTACTCTTTAAAAATGCCACACATATATACAGTATACAATATCCTGGTCAAACCGCCTGTCAACCTGCTCCCAATTTCCCAACTTCATGTTCTCCTTTTATAACTATTTATTATCTATTTTTAATTCACTAAGTCCAGTTAGTGCAGTTGATGTATACATGATCCTAGGGTCATTCACTGTGGCATTTTGAACCAAATTTCCACTCTGGCCCAGGTTGGCCTGGAACTCTCTGTAGCCCAGGCTGGTCTGAAAGTCAGTAATCCTTCTTCCTCAGACTCCTGCGTGCCTAGAATATAGGCATGATGCAGAAGAAGTGTGTGCTTAAATAGAAACTGTAACTCAATGGAGCCCTTGCTTTGGCAAACACTGGCTCACCCTCCAAGTGCAAAGTTGATATGAATGAGCAAGATGTGAGCAAGGGAAGAAAGGAAGGTGGGTTCTCCTTGCAGCACCTGAGGACCCTGGAGATAATTTGTTGTGGGAACTCATTCAGCCAATTAGCTTTTAGAATACCAGCCCTCTACAACTTCAAGGTGTGTCTTTTTCAGCATTGTCTGGGTATGGCCTCTCCAGGGAAAAGGCATAGATTCAGTATTTCTCATATAAGACATTTTGGTGATTCTGTTTACAGTGTCAAAGGTTGCTAAGAAACTTGGTTGGTTTTGTTTGTTTGTCTCCTTTTCTCTAGATAAGTGATGTTATTATAGTGTGGCTCTGGGATGCCATGGATGGAATTATAACCTGATAACGTAAGCCAGGAGTCTCTAGGGGTGAGCCCTTGAGTACTTACCCCTCCTGTAAACAGGGCTCTAGGTAGGATTCTGAGACCTGCGGGGTGTGTCCAGGAGAAAGGGCCTTGAGTAGTCCTGAGTTCTGCTGGATTTTTGCTTCTCAGCTGGAGAATCTTCAACCAAAATCCAGAGTGAGCTCTTTCTCCTTGTCTTCCCTCAGCCTTCCTGGTCTGTCTTCCCAGACCCGGAATGAAACCCTGAGCTATTTATCCTGTGGAGTTTCAGGGTAGCAACAGAAAAAGCTCTTAGCTTTGGACACCACCTTTGCTGGAGAGGCGGCTGTGCTCCATGTGGAAAAGATAGTTGGGGAGCCATTTGGAAATCCATTTCAATCAATATTGCTGGAGTGACAAGGCATGCTATGTATATATATAGTGGCTACAAACAAGAGATCCTGGCTTAGGGGTGGTTAATTAGTATTTTGAGTATAGAGGTAGATCCGCTCCACCTGGACCAAAGGTCAGAGAATTCAACTCTATTCCTTATATCATGTTAATGAAGTCTGTTGGCTCCCCGCTCCCCTTTTGGAGTGAAGTATATAAGCATGTGGAAAACAAATGCAGTGGCTCAGTATTCACTGAATGCCTTCCCGGTGCTCTTCTGTGTTTCTGTCTCTTATTTCTCTCATATCTCTATTCCTTTCGCTGAATAATTCTAATCCTTACGCTCCTACCCTGGACCATGCAAATTTTGCTGAGGCTGGACCCCGACACATCCGATTCCCCTTTCCGCTGACCTGACACATCCTTTGGGCTCGTCTTCGATGAAATGCACATGAAATGCTGAGCTTGTTCCCTTCCCATCCTCACACGTCACAGTAGAACTTCTCCTGACACCCCAACTCTGGGGTGGGGCCCTGAGAGTGTCTAGTAAGCCTGTGGCTCACACTCTGAGAAGTCTGAACAGCCCGAGAGTCCCTGAGTGCTCAGGGCTCTGTCGTGAGGGAAAATTCTCCTGAACTAATGGAAGATCACATATCCAGGTTCCACAGGGCACCTCCCAGACACCATCTCCCAGATTCCCACAGAGATTCTATTCTTAGTAACTCCAAGTGGCCCAGCTGGGGAAGCAGACTAGCAGGGCTGTTGAGTCTGGGCACACACACAGCCTCAAAATACAACCCTAGGAGGCCAGAATGTGCCACTCAAAATATAGTGCCGTGGTGTATTTTGAGTGGGTTATTCTGAGAGCTGCAGAAACACAGTAGCTCTGAAAAGCTGCTCCTTCCTCAAAAGGCATTCCCGTGTGTGAAGGACGGCTAGTTCAGGAAAGCAGGTGTGTCAGAAGAGGGCCATACCTGTCTACACAAGAAAGCAACCCTTCTTCCCCAACGCCCTCCGCTTTCTCCCTTTTCCCATAATTCAACTGGTGCCCTCTGCAGGATCCCATATCCAATCCCGTTCTCAGGAAACCTCAATCACCTGGACCCTCTTTTGACTCTGCTTAAGTATGTAAGAACACACCAGGAACTTTTGTCGTATGTTTTATGTTTAATTTGTAGCAGACGAAGAACCCGAAGGTAGTGTTGAAGTCACTTCCCCACCACCAAGACAACACGCCCTCCCCAACACCCACAACGTGCAAGCTGACCTGGGCTGTGTGCTTTCAATTCAAACAACTACGCTTGTACCCTTACAACTGGCACTCCCCCTTGGTCACTGAACGTTTAACAATGTAAAAACCTCAGGTGGGCTGAGGAACTCTGCTCAGGAGAGTCGCCTTCACTGACAACACCTGAAGCTCTGAGGATCCAGGAGCTTCTGGTAAGATGAGGATGAACAAGCCTCCCTAGCTGTCCACGTTGAGACTTCCGTCGAAGACATCTTCCGTACCAGAAGTTCCCTTTCCAGCCTTCTCAGGCCGCCCCTTGCATCCTGCAGCAGCCTCCACTGCCTGCAGTTGCTCTGATTAAAGACTGGCTTTGCTTCTGAAAGAGGCCAGTCCTTCTTCATAACATGTGGCCTGGATCAATCCTGATCTCACAGTGGTAACCAACACCTATCTAATTGAATTAAAGACAGGTGTGGTGGCACGCACCTTTAATCTCAGCCCTTGGGAGGCAGAATCAGGCAGATCTCTGTGAGGTTGAAGTCAGCCTGGTTTACAGAGTTCCAAGATAGCCAGAGTTACAAAGTGAGACCCTGCTTCAAAAAACAAAACAAACGCCCACTCAACAAGAAAAAACTCATGCCTGGCAATGGAAACCTAGCTCGCTACCCAGGGTTAGTGAAGTCATGGATCTTGAAGGAGAACCTACAATCACCACCAAACCAGCATATTATCCCTAGCTACACTTGAAATATTTGTCCTCATACCCACAGATAAGTGTAGTCTTCATCCCTGTCCCTGGAAACTTCTCTTCGCAACAGAAACTATTACAGAAAACCACAAGTGATCAAGTTCCCGTTGAGACATCTATAATACAATGACCGTACCCAAGGCTCAGGGATCATTGTGGAAAGGGGGGGGGGGAGCAGAAAGATCGTAAGAGCCAGAGGAGCAGAGACTTTGCTGTGAGATTGTGTCTTCCAGAAATGTCAGAAGCTACATCCATAAAGTTCTACCAGCATGGTTGCCTAAGCATGACCTGAACAAGGATGACACCAACAGACATTAACATGGAAAGGCCATGAGGCCTCAAACCCTACATAAAGAGCTACAGGCAACTAAGGAACAGTGAGTGGAAGAAATAGTCTCTCCCAAGGAAGAGCACACCAGTTCGTTATCCAATACCAAATGGTCAGCTCTGAAAACACACATACAAGTAACATACAGACTGAGCAGATTATATTTAGAACACACACACACACACACACACTGTTGTGGTTTGAAAGAAAATGGCCTCCATAGTGGCACTAATAGGAGGTATGGCCTTGTTGGAGGAAGTATGTCACTGGGGGATGGGCTTTGAGGTCTCCTATGCTCAAGATACACCCAGTGACACAGTTCACTTCCTGTTGCCTGTGGATCAAGATGTAGAACTCTTAGCTTCTTCTATAACATGCCTGCCTGCATGCAGCAGCCATGTCTCACCATGATAATGGACTAAACCTTTGAAACTAGAAGCCACCCCAGTTAAATGCTTTCCTTTATATGTGTTACCATGGTCATGGTTCTCTGCACAGCATCAGAACCCTAACTGAGACACAAGGGACAAAGGGAACCCATGGAAAAAGGCCTGGAAGCAGGAAAGAGAAGCGGAAATGATGTCATTTTACTATAATCCGCAAAATTTTAAATTTTCTAAAAGCACTGGCTTCTATGGCAGACACGCTTCAGGAGAATAAATTGAGGAAGTGCCTTTGCCACCTCCCCTGGATGCCCTCCTGGGAAGGGACACATCATGCCACAGACTGGTCATCAAGAATCTCCAGGACCTGGGCCTCAGGAGAGGCAGGATGTATCATGGCAGAACCCACCTCCTTACGTTAACCTACTTGACCCTCACCTTCCTGCCCCAGCCTGAGCCTCAGAGGACAGGAAGTCCCAAAGCCATCGCCTTTGCAGGGGCTACCTTAGGCTGTGAGAGGGAACTCCACAAATTGTAAAATGGCTGAGGTCTTGTTGAGTTTACCTGGCTAGGGGGCCATCCTGGGCACCTCTCTAGGGAAATTCTTAGACCCTTTTTGCCTTGGCGAACTGTGTTTGGGCTCAAGGGTCCCATCCTCTGGAGTTGAGACAGTGGCTTCATGCAAAGTGTTTGCCATTATTTCTTCTGAGATCCAAGTGAGCCTTAGTGGCCCTCATGAGCCAGGAAAGGGGACCGCCCTCGTCCTGGGGTATAGGGGGCATGCTGCATCTCCAAAAGTGCTCAAGCGCGCTAAAATAGCCATTAGTGTTAATGGTAGGCTATTTTAAGGACACCTTTCAATGTATATTTTCTTGTAAATAAGCAAAAAGGGCAATTTGACTTTCTAAATGACAGCTGTTGGACTCTCTGCTGCTGTTCTGCTGCCTTGAGCGAAAGAATTGCTGCTAAGAGAGCCACTGGGAGCCTTCAGTCAGCTCGAGGACCATTCTGAACACTCTGCAGACACCGTGGGGAATCGCCACAACGACAAGAGTGTGTGCTCTGGCTCCAGCTGTGACCATCTTAAGCGTCTGTGATGGACTTCCCTGTGGTCATTTCCACCCAGACCAGGAAAAGGAGCACTTCACCTGGTGGCCCAGCAAAAAGGACTGTTGTGACTTGTAGGTACAAAAGAGACAATGTCACGCTTGGTGAAAGCACAGTCCTTCATCTGCATGAAGGTCTACTGGGATTGCCGCTAAGACCTCTCGGAGACTCAGCTGGGAAACACTGTGGTGGTGGGGGTGGTGGTGCTGCTGCTGTGTGTGTGCCCCCCCCCAGTGGAGCCCAGAAGCCTAAATCATGTCTACTTCCATCACTTTTCACCTTACTCTGAGACTTGGTCTGTCATTGGATCTGGGCTTCACCATTCTGCCTGGGCTAGCTGGCCATTGAGATCTAGGAGTCTGCCCTTCTCCTGTGCTGAGGTTATACACTTGCGCTACAGCACCTGGCTTTTATGTTAATTCTAGAGGTCTGAACTTAGCTAGCAATCTCCCTAGACATGAAAACAGTGGTTCTCTACCTGGGGGCTGAATGAGATCATCAAAAACCACAGGTGTTTACACTGCAATTCATAACAGTAGCAAAATTATAGTTATAAAGTAGCAATGAAAATAATTTTATGGTTGGGGGTCACCACAACATGAGGAACTGTATTAAAAAGTCGCAGCACTAAGGAAGGTTGAGAACCATGGCCTTAAAGGCATCTTTTTTCTTTCTTTTTATTAAATAATTTTTCATTTATTTTACATACCAACCACAGTCTCCCCTCCATCTTCTCTCCCCGTTTTCTTCCCACACCTCCCATGGGAGTCAACAAAGCATGTCATACCACGCTGATGCAGGACCAAGTTCCTCCCTCTGCATCAAGGCTGGGCGAGGCATCCCTGCATGGGGAATAGGTTCCAAAAAGCCAGCTCAAGCACCATGGACAAGCCTTGATCCCACTGCTAGGGGCCCCACAGAAAGGGATTGTGAGTGCTGTTTTCTTGCCTGGCTTTGGCATTGGTCCAGCAGGCTGAGCTGGTGACAGCAGAGCCACTGCTGGCCCAGCCACGGAAGAGGTGGATCCAGGATGCCCAGCTGCACAACCTGTTAGGCTCTGCAGCTGGGCGCATCCTCCTTCTCGAGGGCTGATGTGTGATCAGAACGTTAGGGAACCACACACAAGGATCTCCGTCCCCTCTTTATCCAAGGAGCCCATTCTAACCACCAGACGGGACCTCACGGTGGACAAAGGAGGTGGTGGAAGAGGAAAACAGGTCAAGTAATGAAGCGTGAGCCCGTGATAGGAACAGATAAGGGTACAGGTAACCTCTAGACGCAGGAAATGCCCAGGGATGATATCGGCCCGCTGAACACTGAGTGGCTAACACTGTACTCTCAGTCCATGCCAGACTTCTGGCCCACAGAATTGTGTATAGCATGTTTGTGCTGGGTAAACCTGATTCATTGGCCACAGACAAAGAAGAGATAACAAGGCGAGAGCCCTAAGCACAAAGACATGATGTGCCAGGGTTCATGAAGGAAGAAGAGCATCTGACAGCCATTCTTGGATGAGTTCCAACCTCGGGAACATTACCACATTTACAAACATTCAATGCCTGGGAGATAGGGCTCCAGGCAAGATGGAACAGGTACACACCTGTCCTGCTAACCCTAAGACCTTCTAATAAAACAAACGGGAAGGCATCAAAAGGTGATGAGGGACTGGGAAGGTAAGGAACAATCCGGTGGTAAATCCTCTGGGCTTTTCTGTCCTGCTGCTTCTGCCTGTGCATGTGCACCGGGTGCTTAAGAAGTCTGCAAGCCTGCGACACCAGAGAGTATAACAGCACCTCCAAGACAAGTTTCATGAAGGGTCCAAGGGACAGGCAGCCTAGCAAGCGAGGCAACAGGGAGTGTTAAAATAAACAAACACAAGGAAGCTGAACACCACAGTATGGGGTGGGGTCCATGACCCCATTTTACCCCTGTCTGTAAAGGTCAGAAGGGGGGCCCAGACTTTTCTCCTTCACCTGAGTCGAATGGGCCCCACTCCTATCCTCATCCAGGGAGGTGAGAGAGAGCCACAGAGCTACCTCAATTTTGATTTGGACCCAGTAGAAATACAGTCCTCCTCAGGGTATCAGTGGAAGCTAAACAAGGAGACTTCTATGTCCACTGGCAAGAGTAAGGGACTCATGCTAGCCAGCAAGCTTACCGCGATGCTGTCTCCACGCACGCCTGTATTAGTCAGCTCTCCTGCCGCTGTGATAAAGACGCCCTGGCAAAGGCAACTTAAGGTCATTTTGGTTGACAGTTCAAGGACGCACTCACTCCACCACGGAGAGGAAGGCAGGGCAGCAAGAGCTCGAGGAGGCTGGAAACGTTGCATCCGCAGGGAGTGACACTGGGGGCTCAGCAGCACAGTGCAGAAGACAGAGGAAGATGACTAGCGAGGTGAACACGGAACAGAAAATACCCGAACAAGGCAGAAGACACCAAAGCCGATCGAGCAGAGACTCGGAGCTTTAACTGTGACGGGAGCAACACTGCCCATGGACTTGTGGGCTGAAAACTGTCCAAAGAAAATGGCTGAAATACCTCAAATCTGGCAAAAGAGAAAATCCTACAGGGTTTAGGAGCTGAGTGAATCTCACTCCAGATAATCTCAACAAATAAAACAAACAAAAACCAAAAATTAAAACAACAACAAAAAACAGAAACCAAAAAAACTCCATCAAGTCACATTAAAACATTTGAAAAACACACAAAGAAAAATTTTCTTATTGGCAAAAGAAAAATGACATTTTGTCTACAAAGGAAAATAATTCAAAGGGTAACAAGTTTCCCATCTGAAGCCAGAGCCAGAGGAAATGCCCGACATCTCTCAAGTGCTAAAAGAAAGAACTGTCAATTCAGAAATCTGTGTCCAGTGAAGATATATATGCCTCGGGAAGGCAGGGTGGGTAAAAGTTCGCTCAGGCTGAAGGGAAACTAAGGGAAGTTGTTGCTCATACAACTCCCTAAAAGAATGGCTGTAAGAAGTTACTGGCACACAAAGAAGACAAAGAAAGAAGGAACCTTGACACTCTCTCTACTCCCACACACCTGACTTCACACAGGGCACCTGCCTGTGGTCCCAGCTGTAGGCAGGGGTGAGTGAAGTTTGCTTGAGCCCATGAGTTTAAAGCGAACCAAGGTGACATAGTAAAACCCCATTACAAAAGGCAAACTATAAATGGCCAAAGCTCTGAACTTACAAATCAAATCCACAAAACCCTCCCAAGAAAGCACAGGATTAAATCATTGTGACTTTGGTTTTGTCAGTTGTTTCTGAACTATGACCAAACAACAACCAAACAACCCCCACTTTGTTAAAAGTTAAGACTCATGGTTATCATGACATCATGAAGAGTGAAAATGAGGTGGAGAGATGGCTCAGCAGTTGAGGAGACCAGCCGCTCTTCCAGAGAGCCCAGACACGAGTCCCAGTGCGCACATGGTGGCTCACACTGTATGTAACTCCAGTTCCAGGGGTTGCAAGGCCTTTGTGGGGCATTCAAATGATGCGCAGAAACACACCCATACACATAAAATTGTGTGTTTGTATATGTGTGTATATGTGTTTGTGTGTGTATATGTTTGTGTGTGTATATGTGTTTGTGTGT
>NC_022020.1:14860476-14861451 GCF_000317375.1 Microtus ochrogaster | reverse complement strand
ATGTGTGTATGTATGTGTGTATATGTGTTTGTGTGTGTATATGTGTGTATGTATGTGTGTATATGTGTATGTGTGTGTATATACCTGTGTGTACGTGTGTATTTTTAAGAAGCCCATCATAGGAAGTGGCAGCCTGCAACACCACACTGAAATGAAATATCCAGAGCCGGCAACCCTACTGAGGGAGAAATAAGATTCATGGTTTCCTAGGACAGAAGAGGAAAGTGCAGATTAGGGTGTGAGAGCTAAAGGGATGGAGTTTCTTTTTGCAGTAATGTCATAAAATTGAAAGAACAATTTATCGTATATGATTATGTGAATATATGAAGAATGAAGTTGAAAACATTGTAAGAAAATGAAAATTCCAGGGCTGGAGAGACTGCTCAGTGGGTAAGAACGAGTGTTGCTCCTGCAGAGGACCCAAATCCAGGTACCAACACCCACACTGGGTGGCTCACAACCATCTGTAAACACCCACACTGGGTGGCTCACAACCATCTGTAACGCCCACTTCAGGGATCTGATGTCCTCTCTGGTCTTTGTGTACATTCACACTCACATGCACCTATGTGTACGTGTGCACATGCATGCACAGGAACATGCACAGGAGCATGCGCACATGCATGCACGCACGCACACACACATACACACACACACACTCAAATAAATCTTTTTAAAAAGAAAGATGAATGTCCAATGTTACCACAAATGGAAGTCAAGAACTAGAAGAAAGGAAAAAGAGACAACATTAACAGCAGAGGAAACCACAAAACAAAACTACAATGTCAGGTTTAAACCTAACATCGATAATCAAATTCACTGTAAATGACCTAAACACAACAATGAAAAGACAAAGACTGGCTTGTTGAATTTCAAATTATCCTAACTATATGATAGAAGAAATTTGATTCTTTATATGCTGAAGGTTGAGAGTAAAAGCATGAGAAATGATAAACCAGGCAGACATTAACTGAA
>NC_022020.1:14858176-14859720 GCF_000317375.1 Microtus ochrogaster | reverse complement strand
CTGCGTTATATATTAATGCACCAAACAACAGAACTGCAGAATCTGTGAAGCAAAATGGGCAGACCTGGACATAGAAACAGACGCTCACATGTACGCCCAGAGACTTGACATCCTTCCTGTGCAAGTCAAAGAACAAGACTGAAAATGAACAAGGATCGAAGACCTCAGCATCATCCACCAGAGTCTACTGGCATCTCTATAGTACAGCACAATGCATATTCTTTCCGAATGCCCACGGAACATTAGCCGATATAGATCACACAAGCCTCAACAAATTGAAAGGAATTAAAACCATACAGATTTGCTCTGTAACCATATGGGTTCAAAATAGAAATCAAATGGGAAGGAGTGGGAAAATATCCAACTACTTGAAACTACGTGACATGTTTCTAAATAATTCATGGACCGCAGGAAATATCAAGCTCAAATGAAGAGCGACAGAAAGGCAATGAACGTAATGGCAATGAAAACAACACAGTAAAATAAGAGAGAAAACGTATTCACAGCAACAAGAGCTTTGCAAGAATGAAGCTCCCACCTTGGGGAACCAGAGCATAGCAAGCCCAACAGAAATCAAACAAATGAAATAATAACAACAATAAAAAATAGAAACCAATAGAACTGAAAAGTAGAAGAAAATTTGTGAAACCCAAACAGATTCAATGAAGAGATCAATAACACTGACACATTTCTAGCAAGCTAACAAAGCCAGCAATATCAGGAGTGAAGCAAAACCATTACATGCTCTGCAGAAATGAAAATGATTGCGAGGGCCTACTATACAACCCAAGAGACAGAACTTCAGCAACTTAGGTGAAGTGGACCGATTCTTCAGAAAGTACAACTACCAAACACATTGAGCGTGAAATAGAAAATTTTTAATTTCTCTGTAATTACGTAGGGAAACTGAATCTGCTGTTTAAAAATACTGTGGAGAAAGCTCCAGAGGGAGACCCTGTGGAGGCAGAGAGAGGCAAAGAGAGAGCTCCAGGTTCAGAATTCTATTAAATGTCTGAAGAGTGCTAAATTATTTCTGTTCAATCTGAAAATAGAAAAGGAGGAAACAGTTCTTATTTTATGACGTCAACATTAACCACAAAATCATAAAACAATAAACCACAGATCAAGATCCCGTGTGAGCCCCAGAAAAAAATGTCAAGGGAAATCTAAAATAAAAACACTGATCTGAGTGACAATAAAATCAAACCACGAGCATATCAGAGAAAAACCAAGGCAGTCTGAGATACTTAACAAAATGCTGGTAATCCCAGGCCACATCCATAGAATTCTATACCAGCTTTAACAGGGTTATTCCAGGGACACAGGCCGATTCAGTACCTGAAAGCCAGGCAGTGCAGCCGCTAACTGCATTAGCTCCACACTGCTGCTGTAACAAATTGAAGAAGAGAGAGATAGCTCAGCAGCTAAGAGCCCTTTTTGCTCTTTTGGTTCCCAGCACTCGTAACAGGTGGTTCCAGGGGACCCAATGGTCTCTTCTGCCTGTCCGTATGCCCCTGAATGCATGCTGCACACATGCACACCAT
>NC_022020.1:14851531-14857441 GCF_000317375.1 Microtus ochrogaster | reverse complement strand
TACAGCCCCTTTGGATATCAGTGTGGCAATTTCTCAGAAAATTAGGAAACAACTTTCCTCAAGACCCAGCAATACCACTTTTGGGTATATATCCAAAGGATGCTCAATCGTGCCAAAAGGACATGTGCTCAACTATGTTCATAGCAACTTTGTTTGTCATAGACAAAACCTGGAAACAAACTAAATGCCCCTCGATTGAAGAATGGATAAGGAAAATGTGGCACATTTACACAATGGAGTACTACACAGCAGAAAAAAAAACAACAGCTTGAATTTTGCAGGAAAGTGGATGGAGCTAGAAAACATTTTGAGTGAGGTAACCCAGACACACAAAGAGAATTATCACATGTACTCACTTATAGGTGATTTTAAAACATAAAGCAAAGAAAGCCAGCCTACAAACCACAATCCCAGAGAACTTAGACAACAATGCAGACACTAAGAGAGACTTACATAGATCTAATCTACATGGGAAGTAGAAAGTAGAAAAAAAGACAAGATCTCCTGAGTAAATTGGGAGCATGGAGACCTTGGGGGAGGATTGAAGCGGGGAGGGGAGAGTCAGGGAGGGGAGCAGAGAAAAATGTAGAGTTCAATAAATATATAAAAAAAAGACAGGTTGATTCTCTTCCAGTCATGGAGATCATCAATCTACAAAGACCTTCACTGAGATGAATGAAGGGATCCACAGGGCTGGGTTCTCTCCTAGAGGTTGGAGAGCACAATCTGTTTTCTCACCTCCTGGCGCCTGGGGCTGCTGGTGTTCTTCGCTGCTTGCCTCCTCTCATCTGCAAGGCCACTTGAATCACGTCTCTCTGACAGATGTATACTGTCCCCTTCTTCCACAGTGAAGGACACGATATACTGGAGCTGCCCAATCTAAGATAACTTCACCCAGCTCCACTCCACTGGTTCCAGGGACTAGAGCATAGCCATAGGGATGTTATTATTCCATCTGCCATATCATACCCTTGGACTCTGCAACATTCACTGGCCTCTCTCATGCAAGGTCCCCGGTCCAAGATCCTCCTTAAAAGTCTCAAGATCATCTGGCCCCAAGCCCCAGATCCAATCCACATCTTATCAGCTTGAAATCCTCAAATGTCATTGCTCAAATCAAATGTGGGTGGTGCTTCATGTCTGAAATGTCCTGGGGCAAGAGTATCTACTTGTGCACTGATTATTATTTTGGGTTTCCCTTGAGCTCGAGGCTGAAACGCAGGTGAAGTCATTTCATGTTTTAAGCACAGCCCTCCTGTGCCCATCAGCACAGGACTCTAGTTAACTGAAGTCATTGGTACCCATGCCCTAGGTCAGAAGCTATAGCACTATCCTGGGCTCATCTTTCTCACATCTGCATTCCGCGGGAACCAAGTTCGGTGCATGTGTGCTCTGCCATGAAGCAATAGTCTTAGTCTCTCAAATGCCGGTTTATCTTCAAACTCTGCAGCTCCATGCTCCCATCTTGTCCCAAGCCCTCTCATCCACGGGTATGGAAATTCACCCCCTTTGACTCACGCTGCCACTGCCCATCCTAACAGGAGGTCCTCCGCACAGCGGCCAGAACAGCAGCACCGCGGCATCAGCTCACTACTTCCTACCCCACAAGCCAACTTCCTAGTACACGCAGATGAAAGTCAGAATTCTCCCCACTGCTGCTAAACGTAGTCTGGCTGCTGACTGATTCTCAGTCGGGATCTCCCTGACTCCCTTACCATGCTCGCCCAAACAACCTTGCTGGGTTTCTAGCATGCTCACAGCGTCTGAGAGCCAGAGCCTTTCCCCCAACTGCTCCCCATTTGGAATACCTCTCACCCACAGACTGTCCAAATCTCCCCCTTCAGGTGGGCTGTTCCCTGCTCAAGAGCAGTCGCTCTGCTTGCTAAGTATCTTTATAGCTCCGTCTGTTGCTAACTTAAACAATTATTTATATGTACAGGGGTTTTACCTGGAGGCAATCTGTATAACACACGCGTGCTGTGCCCACAGAGGCCAGAAGAGGGCACCGGATCCTTAGAACTAGAGTTACATTTGTGAGCCCTTATGTAGGTGCTGGGAACTCTTCTAGAAGAGCATCAAGTGCTCTTAACTACTGAGCCGCATCTCCAGCTCCGTTTCTTACCTGGTCTGTCTCCATCTCAAACCCCAGCAGCTCTATGGGGCAAGGAGTTCAGCATTTTAGGAGACAGTATGCATTCAGTTAATAAATGACAGCCACCTGCAAACAGCAGGAACAAATCGTTGGTTTGGTATTTTGGTCTCTCCTTTCTGTTTTGTGTCCTGCAGGGTGCACTTCCTGAACAGTCATGCCATAATGGAGATCACAGGCATCCTTGCTTTGTTCTTGATTCAAATAGTGAGGTCTCTAGTGGCTGTGGTTAAATATAATGCTGCCTGTGATCTCAAGGAAAAGTAAGATGGAACAGTTCTGAAAAGGCATGTTAAGCACACGCTTTACTCATGACTTGTTGGGGATGTTTTATCAAATATTCACTGCACCTATAGCTACTTGACTTCAAGTCCAGTGCTGTCTCTGCAAGTCACACTGACTTCTCTCGCATGACAGTTCCAGTATCAGTTATGAAGAGACTGTCCCTTTCTGTCCCTGCAACCCCCCAGAAAACACAGCACAATGCTGAGATTCAGGGATGAGGACAGAATGGCAAACTCCACTCTCTTCTCTCTCCCCCCGCACCCATCTTTTGTGTGGAGGCCAGAGGGCCACCTAAGTTCTCGTCCTTTAGGTCCATCCTTGATTTTTGATACAGTCTCTCT
The DNA here is from genome assembly GCF_000317375.1 of Microtus ochrogaster. NCBI lineage: Eukaryota > Metazoa > Chordata > Mammalia > Rodentia > Cricetidae > Microtus > Microtus ochrogaster. Next base: position 14,854,666 of record NC_022020.1, on the reverse strand, counting down.
AGTTGGCCCGGCGCTCACGAGCTATCGGCCATGAGCTCAAGGGATATGTCTTCAGCTCCTGAGCACTGGGGTTACAAATGCGTGCCACCACATTGGTATTTTTATCTTCTAAAACATGGTTTCTGGGGACCAAACTCGGGGCCCTTACGTTTGCATGGCAAGCACCTTCTCCATCAAGCTGTTTTCTCAGCTCAAACGCGACAGGCTATTGATGCCAGCGAGGCAAGAGGTCACCTCTGTATTAAAGCTGATCCCAGCATCAGAACAGGGTGGGGGTGAGGAAGGGACCTACTGTCTGCAGCCAGCCTTTCCCTTTACCCCCACCCCCCTTGACATCAAGGCTAGTGGAACTTGTCACCTGCTGGAGAGGAAGGCTACTGTGGAACCTAGCTGTGGCCTTACTGAGGTTTTAATACATCCTTGTTAATAAAGGTTTGAAAGTTTAATTTTTTTTCGAGAAAGTTTAATTTTTTTAAGTTAAGTCAATTTCAGAGGACCTTTTCTGCCAAATCACTTTGTGTATAAACTATTTATGACTGCTGATATAAATGGAAGTAGCTAGCTAATAAACACGATTCATAGTTCAACCACATTAAAATGTGAGCGTTGGAGAAATGGCTCAGTGGTTAACAAACACTTGCTGTTTCTTCCAGAGACCTAACTTTGGATCCCAGTACGCACATCAGGCAGCTCAGACATCTGTAAGCCCAGCTCCACATGATTTGATGCGCTAGTCTTCTGCATCCACGTTCACATACCCATTTGCAGACACATACCTCCACACATAATTAAAAACAAATCTTGAGAATGCTGACTCTTTAAAGACAGGGTCTCGCTAGGTAGCCCTGGAAATCACTGTGTAAACTGACTGGTTTCGAACTCACAGGAACCCGAGTCTGCCTCTAGAGTGTTGGCATTAGTGCCTGTGCCAATAGGTCACCGCCCACTCTTCCCATGCAGTTTTTTGTTGTTGTTGTTGTTTTTTCGAGACAGGGTTTATCTGTGGTTTTGGTTCCTGTCCTGGAACTAGCTCTTGTAGACCAGGCTGGTCTCGAACTCACAGAGATCCGCCTGCCTCTGCCTCCGGAGTGCTGGGACTGGGATTAAAGGCGTGTGCCACCACCGCCAGGCTTTTCCCATGCAGTTTTACAGCTGAAGAAATCTCTTGTCTCTAGCTTGCTATCCACATTGCTGCTGTCTTATCTTATAAATCATTACCAATTCCGAAGTCTCCCATCGTGTTCCCTATGCACTCCTGAAGGCCATTTACAATTTTAGGTCTTATATTTAGAACTTTTATGAATACGTATGTTCTAGGATAAAGGTCCTTTCCCCCTACTAGGTGAATGGCGAATCTTAAAATGAGGTAGAGCTCCCATACTTTGTTAATGTCTTGGCTGCATGTATGCCTATGTATCATATGCATGCCTGGTGCCTACAGTGGCCAGGAAAGTGTGTCAAGATTCCCTGGAACTGGAGTTTCAGACATTTGTAAGATACCAGCTGAGTGTTGGGAATTAAACCTGGGTCCTCTTGAAGAGCAGCGAGTGATTGTAACAGCTGAGCCAACTCTCTAGCTTCCACCCCATTTTATTAAAAACAACAAACAAGGGGCTGGAGAGATGGCTCAGAGGTTAAGAGCATTGCCTGCTCTTCCAAAGGTCCTGAGTTCAATTCCCAGCAACCACATGGTGGCTCACAACCATCTGTAATGGGGTCTGGTGCCCTCTTCTGGCCTTCAGTCATACACACAGCATATTGTATACATAATAAATAAATATTTAAAAAAAGTAAAAAAAAAAACAAACAAAAGTCTTAGCTAGTCTTTTTCTTTCCACATAAACTGCAGAATATTCGTGTAAGAAATAGTTTTAAAAGATCTTTTACTTCCATGTGTGGCGATACCCCAATAGTTTAAAAAGATCTTTGACTTCTATGTGTGGAGATAACCCATATGCGCAGGTGCCCAGAAAGGTCAGAAGAGGGGATCAGATCCCTTGGAACTGCTGTTACTGTAGTTGTGAGCTGCCTGACACGGGTCCTCTGGATGGACAGCAGGTCCTTTGCTAAGCCAGTCCCTGCATCTATAGGAACCTTTTGAGGCCTAACTTTAGATTTTACTGTTGTATCTTCCAGTTTGTGCACACTTCTCCATTTATTAACATCTTTTCACTAGCAGCGTGGATGATGTAGTGAAACTCCTGCGTCTGTAGTTGGACTAGTATGCAATACTCACAGAGGCCACAAGAGGACACTAGAACCAGAGTGACGGTTGTGTGCTGCCCTGTGGTCTTTTCAAAGAGAAGCAAGTGCTCTTAGATACTGACCCATCTCTCCAGCTACTTTTTAAACCCATGATACTGTATTTTTAATATCGGCTACTAAAGATGTAAAGTATCTTTAAAAATATTTTTAAAAAGTTATTTATGTTAGGGTGTTTTGTCCACATGTATGTATGTCTGTGTACCATGTGTGCATCTGGTGTTCAGGGAGGCCAGAAGGGGGCATCAAATTCCCTGGAACTGGAGTTATACACAATTGGTGGTTATAAGTCACTATGTGGGCGCTGGGAATCAAACCTGGGTCCTCTGAGAGTGTCTAGTGTTCTTAACTTCTGAGCCGTATAACCAGCCTAGAGTATCTTTTTATATATCACGTCATAACTTCTTTGAAAAGCAGAAAGCATATTTAAATTTCTTACCCACCCCAAAAAATGGCATTTTATCTCCTTACGATCTAGATTTTATTATACTTCAGACACGAGCTCCTTACCAGATACACACTAACCTATGTTTTGTCCCATTCTGTGGAATACGGTGTCCTTCGCCCCCCTCCCCCTGGTGCTAGCCATTGACTCCAGGGCCTTACCTATACTAGGACTCTACCCCCAGCTACATAGACTTCCGGTAGTGTCCTCGGAAGAACTCTTAAGTTTCTATAGAGTTCAGTTTATCTCTTCATAAACATGAGACTGAAAACCCCACCACTTTTGCTGGAACTTCAGGGTTTTTCTTTTGTTGTTGTTTTTGGTTTTTCTTTTTTTTTTTTTGGTTTTTTGAGACAGGGTTTCTCTGTGGTTTTGGAGCCTGTCCTGGCACTAGCTCTGTAGACCAGGCTGGTCTCGAACTCACAGAG
>NC_022020.1:14850192-14851431 GCF_000317375.1 Microtus ochrogaster | reverse complement strand
CGCCTGCCTCTGCCTCCCGAGTGCTGGGATTAAAGGCGTGCGCCACCATCGCCCGGCATGTTTTTGGTTTTTCGAGACAGGGTTTCTCTGTAGCTTTGGAGCTTGACCTGGAACTCGCTCTGTAAACCAGGTTGGCCTCGAATTCTCAGAGATCCGTCTCTGCCTCCCAAGTGCTGGAACTAAAGGTGTGTGATACCACCGCCCGGCAGTGATTTATATCAAAGAAACTACTGCCTAATTGTTTTCTTTTGGGCTTGGTTGGTAGATTTGCCTTCCATGCACCAAGCTCTAAATTCAACCCCTAGTACTGCATAAGCTTGGTACGATGATGCACACCTGTAATCCCAGCACATGGAGGTGGAGGCAGGAGGATCAGACTTTTAAGGTCACCATCCTCTTCCAAAGAGCAAATTCATGAGAAGCCTTAGCTTCTTTGGGTCCTGTCTCAAAAGATTTCTATAGACAGGGTTTCACTGTAGCTTTGGAGTCTGTCCTGGAACTAGCTCTTGTAGACCAGGCTGGCCTCGAACTCAGAGATCCACCTGTCTCTGCCTCCTGAGTGCTGGGATTAAAGGTGTGCGCCACCATCGCCCGGCTCATGGTTTTGTTGTTTTTAATGATATAAGATTACTTCTTGCTTAGTTGTCTACAAACCAGAAATCATAGAAACAGTATTCCATTAAATTACTTGGGTACTCTTGAGAATCAACTGATTACACTATAGGTTTTTAGGACTATCTATTCTGTTCAGTTAATCTTTTAGTACTATGGATCTGATGATTTTACCTAACAATTTTAGGATGCACTTGTCGGTTTCTAAAACATAAGAAAAAATGCCACTTGGGATACTTTAATAGGGTCTGCACTGAATCTGTAGGCCAATTTGGAATTTCTGTGGTTAAGCTTTCTGATTTGGTCTTATAGTCTGCCAACAGTGGCCAAAAGTCCAGTCACTAAGTCACTGCTGAGAATACTGAACGGTGGAAAGTCAGATTCAGGTGTGTGTCAAGTAAAACACAATGAAAAAAATGAAGATTCCTCAACAAAGAAATTAACTACAGATCCCAGGGAGTCTAGAGGCAACAAGAGTCAGCTAGAAGAATCTGGGACTGAAGAGGTCAGAGCCTGTGAGATTACATCCTCATTAAAGACAGAGCACTATCATTCCCTCAGGGATAGCAGTTTAAAAATAAAACAACATAAATCCCCACTCCGGGAATGGTAGTACATACCTTCTAC
>NC_022020.1:14846184-14849991 GCF_000317375.1 Microtus ochrogaster | reverse complement strand
ACACACACACACACACACACACACACACACACACACACACACACACACACACTAAACGAAAACCAAACAAAACACTACCACTTCAGTTCCAAAAGGAAAATCTTATTTCCTGAATTAACTGCTTGCATTTTTTGCTAAAAAATCCATCCAACCATGTGGGGTCTGCTGCTATCATCTGTTTATCCTGTTCTACTACCACACTTATTGACAAAAACTTTAGAGCAAATCAGGATGAGAAATGGAAAGCCTCCAATTCTATTTTTCCTTTTGAACATTATCTTTGTTATTCTGTATTTACTGCATTTCCACAGACACACACACACACACACACACCGATTCCTACAAAAAGCCTTACGCACTTTTACCCTATGACTCTACAGACCAATTGTAGGAAACTAACGTCTTAGCATATGAAACCCTCAAACGAGTTCAGTCTTCACTGTGCTGCTGCTCTCCGGTTCTCTCCGCATGTTGCTGTAGTTTTCAGGGGAGAGGTAGATAACCTTCTTAGACATCTGACTTCATGTATAATTTTATTTATTTTTTTGTGTGCATTGGTGCTTTGCCTGCATGCATATCTGTAAGGGTGTCAGATCTTGGAGTTACAGACAGTTGTGAGCTGCCATGTGGGTTCTGGGGAACTGAACCTGGGTCCTCCAGGAGAGCAGTCAGTGCTCTTAACTGCTGAGTCATCTCTTCAGCCCCTGGCATCTGACCTCTTTAATGCTACTGAAAGTACACAGAACTACCTTAATGTATACAAATACATAAACCCTTGCATATCAGCCTCATACTCTGAATGAATAATTCTTAGAAATTTACTAAGCAAAATGCTCTTTAATACAAAAAAAAAAAAAATCAGAGGACGGGAGACTTGCAAACTGATTTAATGTCCTAAAGGAGTAAAGCACTCTTCTTCTACACACCTGCTCTAGCCAGCACTCCAGAAACCTGGGTTCTAGCTGCCTTTCTTGTTTAAAGACTATGTCAGTCCTGGAATCCAACTCACTTTGGTGTGCTGTTTGGAAGAAGAGGAAAGCACCACGTCCGCACGGAGAACAAGGACAGGGAAGACATGGCCTACATGACTGGCAGGACAGTAAGTAAAACAGCACTTACCAAGATACCAGTTAGAACTAAGAAACATTCAAACAGACTGTGACTGGTGTGGGTGTCCTGGCCAGGTTTGGTGGTTCATGCTTTAATGCCAGTACTTGGATAGAGGCTGAGGCAGTAGGACTGCTTGTGAGTTTAAGACTAGTCTGGGCTACAGGGTGTGGCCTTGTCTTAAAGAAACAAAACACATCTTTATTTGTCATACTTCTAAATATGTCACTGGCAAAAATAAACCCATCCTTATCCTTTAATTTCTTTTTCATTCCTTTTCTTCTCAGTTTGATTCAACAGAGATGAGCATCTGCCTAATCCACAAACAGCTGTGGTGAAAGGGTCCATTTTACCTTCAAGTAAAATCAACGGAAGGCACAACTACTCAGGAATATTTTATATTTCAAAGTATTTAGGAATATTTTAATTAGAAAAATAAAGGCAATGAGATTATCTATCAGGTTCTAAAAGTACCCATGAATTAAGTCACTCACACCCCCACTTAAAAAGTGAGACAAAATTTAAAATCACAATGCTGTTAAACTTTTACAATAAGGAGTAAGGCCATGCTATGCTAGGGTACAAAAAATCTGTAATTCTGAGCATGAAAATAATTTATTAGACATCTGACTTTTCAAACATTGGCCCCACTGGAAATAGAATTAACATAGCTCACAGAGGAGAAAAACTATTCCAGCCAACACCTGCTTCATTTCAGACTTCCTGGGGAGTCTCTACATCCTGGAGGACAGCGTTACCCCAAGCATCCTTATGTTCGATGCTGATCAAATGAATGATGAGAAACTGGGCAATGTCGCTGGTGATGTGACTTCCAGGACCATTCTTAAGCATAAGAAATAGGACTTCCTGCAGCGAGTCCTTGATAACCAAAGCACAGAACCCCCTTAACTATCCCTGACAAACAGGAAGCAGAGCGTATGCATACTCTGGCCAGTGGGATGCCACAGGAAAATGTCACAAGGAGATTTCTGTGAGACCAAACATGAACTTTAATTAACATCATCTTTTAATAGGTGATTCTGTCACTAAAAACCAGAGAAAAGAAAATCAGTTAAGAAATGGAGTTAGGGAGAAATGCAGGACTTGAATAAGGACTCAGCTGCACTTCCTTGGCTAACTCATTAAAAAATGCCAATTAAATATTTTCAGTCAATTTTTATTTTTATTTTTTTTTAAAAAAGCAGCAAATCAACATCACAACTCAAACTTAATCTAAATGTGCACCTGACAGGGAAGCACATCTTTGTGTGGAGTGGAAAAGGTTTTCAAAAAAGCCCATCAGATCCACAATCTCCACATACCCAAATAAACAACCACTCTTTGTAAGTTGTGCGAAGTGACTCACAGGAACTGAGGAGTTGCTGCTGTGGAGACAAATCTGGAGTCAGTAGCAGGAGTCTGGGGGTCAAGTTAAAAAGTTGAAAATGTGGTAAGAAACTGTGTGGAGGTTGGGGGGCAGGGTAAGAGAGAGTCTGTAAGCCAGTTGACCCAAGAGCAACTGATATCTCTAACGTTTCAATTGAGACCAGGCATGTTAAATCTCCATTTTTTTTTTTAAAGAAGGTAATTAAAACTTACAATTCCAACAGCCCACAAACCAAATAAAAATATTGTAAAAAGGAATCAAAACTATGTCCAGAGCTCCACCCCATCTCATTTTCAGCACCCCAAGGAAAATAAAAGCATCCATATGACTATCACAGATGAAAACAAAATAAATGTCACTGGAATCATTTTTTCCCCACTGAGGTATAAAATCTATATAGAAATCTGATACTATAACAAATTGTACTTCTCATAATTCTGTTTTAATTTCCTTTAAACCCTGTTTGATATAATTTTTATTGTTGTAAAAATGTTTTCATGATTCTGAACCTGGTTCCAGTTCTTTTCCGCTTACTTTTCTATCAATATTTAATATTTCAGCTACTGGTTCTAATCAGGAGATCTCTTCTTCAGGAGGCACACTCAGCCGACACGGCTGATGGGCACGACCGCTGTGGAAGGTGCATCTATCCAGAGAGCACATTTTGCGCCTGTCTGGGATCGGAAGGCCACTCGCCACTGTTCTTGATGAAGACTCTTCAGTCTTGTAAACATCAGTGTGCGCAGTCTCACTACTTTGCAGTCTCGCATCCTGGGACAGGAAGGCTGGTTCACAGCAAGTGAAAAGCTAGAGAAGTCTGAGTTTTAATGGCTGATAAACCTTACATCCCACAGAAGAGGAAAACACGTCTCCTTTTTTGCTACTTAAGAATGTGGCAGAAATGTATGCTGAGGTAGCCCAGTCAATCCTTATTTTTTTTCTTTCATTTTTCTTTTTGTTGTTGTTGCTGTAAATTTGGTCTCAGAATATTTCTGGAAGGGTGACATTTCGAAGAAGCCACTGCTGGGACCGGCTTCCAGTGCAGTCTCTAATGCTGGGCACCTGGCTGTCCTCTTCCGTGGCTTTATCCAGGCACTGGTTACTGTTCACATGCTGCAGGGTTAATTTCTGAAAGCAGCAGGGGAAACACACACCTTAACTAGAAAGTGGAGGAAAAAATAACACCCCAGTCCCCTTTGGAGAACTGTACCACATCAACCAGGCTGGCCTAGAACTCCAAGAGATCCACCTGCCTCTGCCTCCCAAGTGCTGGGATTAAAGTTGTGCGCCACTGCCACACAGACTGCCACACA
>NC_022020.1:14830286-14846040 GCF_000317375.1 Microtus ochrogaster | reverse complement strand
TAAGTGACTACTAACATTCCCTCGAACATATTTCCAAACAACTACTTCAATTTTTCTTTTATTTCTCTGTGATAAGGCTGCTTAATTCTGTGATTCTAAACTCTAAGATTTTAGAAACTTGGGTCCTTCTAAAGATTCAAAATATAAGAATGCTGGTGTGGCTGAGACACACTACAATTAATCATAAGCCTAGAAATCAACTCCAGAAATCATCCTTGTGGTGGAGGGATTGTGGCATACAAGAGCATAGAAACCTAGAGAAGACTGGTTCATAGCCTAGACAACCTGGGCTTTCTCATTTGAAGATAAAGATCACAATACAAGACACATTTTGAGGAGATTCTGGAAGGCGGTAACAACAGGTAACTATGTGGAGCCTCACATGCAAAGGACTGCCGGAGAGGGACACGGCTGTCCACCTTGGTGATTATGTTTTAGGCATGAGACTTTCATGCTGATTTTTAGGGTCATTTCTAAAGGCAAGACAAGTAAGAGTGAATTCATAGTCATAATGGTCCAGAATGAATGTGTTCCAGAACAATGAATTACTGGTGTGTGGTGCATGCTGAGTGATACCCTAGTGGGTCAGATAGCTACAATGCTAATGAACACACATTTATCGGATTCTTTACTCCTGTCTTGATTTTAATGTGAATCTTTTCTCTGCAAGACCTCACTTAAAATGTTTATATTTTGTCAGGTGGTGGTGGCGCATACCTTTAATTCCAGCACTTGGGAGGCAAAGGCTGTCTGATCTCTGTGAGTTTGAGGCCAGTTTGGTCTACAGTGTTAGTTCCAGGACAGCCGGGGCTACACAGAGAAACCCTGCCTCAAAAAACAAAACAATTTAAAATTTTACTTTATGTGTATGAGTGTTTTTTTGCCTGTGTGCATGTGCGTATACCATGTGTGTGCCTGATGCCTTCGGAGGTCAGAAGAGGGAGTCAGATCCCCTAGAAATGGAGTTATAGACAGTTGTGAATCAGTATGTGGGTGTTGGGAATTGAACCTGGGTCTTCTGTTAGAGCAGCCAGTGCTCTTAACCACTGAGCCAACACTCCAGCATCTGAAACATCTCATTTTCACGATGCCTCTTTTAACACTTGTGTTAATTTAAAATATAACAGAAACTAATGACTGCATCCATCTACTCTTTCTTCTAGTTCTCTATTACTCTGTGCTGTGTCCAAGTGGGAACTGGCAAATAGCTGTACACTGTAGATGTTACCATCACACTGACCCGAGGTTCTGTGTTATCTACTTAATTCTCACAGATGCAGGAGAACTGAAGCTCGAGGACAGTGAGTGCAGCTCTGGCTGTGATGCTGCCAGCTCTCCTCATGCAGGTGCAGTGTGGCACAGTGTAGCAGCCAGCACTCAGGCTCTACGCGCATGCACTTCATTTCAGCCTTCAGTTCCAGCTGAGACAAAACCAGTGCAGGATTAAATGCACTGGTTCAACATTCCACAACTCCCTACCAAGGTGGCACCTGTCCTCAGGCTCAAGGTCAAGATTACTAAAAAACCCAAATACAACAAAAACTGTGACTGGGCAATTAGTTTTTCCAAGACAGGGTTTCTCTGTGTAGCCAGGGCTGTTCTGGAACTCACTCTGTAGACCAGGCTGACTGCCTCTACCTCCTTCCTGAGTGCTGGGATTAAAGGCGTGAGCCACCACCACCCAGTTCCTTCCCAATTTCTAAAAACACCTCTCTTTACCCCCTTTTCTGAGACAAAGCCTTGCTATATGAAGCCCAGGCTGGCCTCAAATAACTCACAGTCTACCTCCATGTCCTTGGAGTACTGTGATCCTAGGCATGTGCCACCACATCCAGTTTCTAGAATCTGGAAATGCTCCATGCTGGGTACTCAAGTGCTCAACATCCAGACTGAACTGGTATTATCAGGAGGCAAGCCCTGCAGGAGACCTAAACACTGGGAAGAACCTTGCTCTAGACAAGGCTCGGGCTGATAGAGATGCAGAGCTCCAAGGCTCCAGTACTGCGCTTTGTCATCAGAGGACTCAGCAGACACCTAGGTAACACTGGCAAGTCTCCAGAGAGAACATGATTCAGGCACTGGGAAGGCGAGTGACACATTTTTAACTGCAACCCTTGACGCAGAGGATAAAAGCTTTCATTACCTATTGCAAAGGCTACCTACATAATAGAAAAAATATTCATCTACTTCCTGCGTCCAATCTCTCAATGTAAATGGGTCTCGATCTCCATCGTATTTCAGAGGAGACAGCACAAGCAGTAGAAGGGAAGGAGCTTATTGTCATACTATACATTTTATAAGGTACATAATATAAACAAGATTTAAACATGCATGAACGTGCAAATTTAACCAAATATAGTAAGGTACTGAACAAAGTATCTTGGATCAAGAACTAAGAATCCCAGGTCTGAGATCTAACTTAGACCATCTACCCACTGTGATACCAGAACAATTAATTTTTACCCATGGAACAGTGTCCTGGATTTTAGTTCTTGGGTTCGTATGGGCTGCTCTCCCTCTCCAGAGCGCCCTCTGGAGTTCACTCAGGCTACTGGGCTAGCCAGGCAGCTTGCTTTTCCCTTTCCTTTTCACAGTTACTAATTCAGAAATACTCCCTAGTAAACATCTCAATAGTTAGTTTTTTCCTGGAATCTGAGAGAAAACAGCCTAAGACATAATTAATTTTATTTCTGGGAAACAAACTTTGCACAGTGATGTGAAGTTTAAACTTCACATGTGCAGTGGGTTCTTTGTAAATACTTGAAGGCCTCTCTATTCTCCTGCACCTCTAATTGACACTCACTTTGCAAATGTTCACTGAGGTAGGACTAGCCAACAACCATTCCCAATCTCTGGGTCTTGGTCATTTCACACTGCAAACACAAGAAAACCAAGCACTTACTTTCCCTGCCTTCCTTATGGTTTACTATGGGACAAATCTACAACTCCCAAGAAATAAGCACAGCTTGTCAAGAGCGTTCCAGGAAAAACTTATTTTCCTGAAAAGAAGAGTAACATATCTGAGAGTAAAGCAGCCCATGGTCTTTTCTTTCAGAGCTGAGATTATAGTTAGCTTAAACATCAGAGTACACATGGGAGGTCCTTGGACTTCCCACAGGGCAGGGAACCCTGACTGCTCTTCGGGTTGGTGAGGGAGGGTGAGTTGGTTGGGGGAGGGGGAGGGAAATGGGAGGCGGCGGCGGGGAGGAGGCAGAAATCTTTAATAAATAAATAAACTATATACAATATGAACAGATATCAAGTATAAAATTACAAACAACATAAACAATATTAAGCAAGGAACACATGATAAATATTTTAATAAACATTCTATTCTGCCTGTTCTGTCAAAAAAACAAACAAACAAACAAAAAAAAACCCATCAGAGTACGCCTAATCTACACCAGAAACCATATACCTAGAGACTTGTGTAAAAAAAAATTATCGCCGGGCGATGGTGGCGCACGCCTTTAATCCCAGCACTCGGGAGGCAGAGGCAGGCGGATCTCTGTGAGTTCGAGACCAGCCTGGTCTACAGAGCTAGTTCCAGGACAGGCTCCAAAGCCACAGAGAAACCCTGTCTCGAAAAACCAAAAAAGAAAAAAAAAAAATTATCTACTCAATGGAGCTACTTTAAGTAGTTCAGTACTGCATAATTAACATACTGTCATATCCCAACAAACTGAAAATAAGGAGCTTTTTCATTTTAAAAGCTGTTAGTTGTCACACTGGCTATGTCCCTGGCACCTGCTACAAGGAAACAGATATTGCACATTCTTTAAGGCAAGAAACAGTCACACTCACGATGGCAGCAGCACACATCCAGAAACAAACAGGGAATGTTTGGAATATCCAATGGCTGTAATGACTGTATCAGTTACTATGAACCACACTAGCTATAAATCTACCCATACACTGTAGCTTCTTTATCTATAGGCAACTGGGGAACTCACCACTGGGTCATACTCCCAGAGCTGGTTGCCTTTTAGGTGGTGGCATTTGAGCATGGTAACTGGGCCATTAAGTTTGGAAACGTCCAAACACAGGTCATCGGTTCTAATTTCTTTGTTGGCAGTATAAGAGAAAACCTGAAAAGTAAACATAAACTTATGTAAGTAAGCTTTAACAGTAAAAAGAAATTAGTCCGTATTTCAGATGCCCACATTTCTACATTTGTAGCCACGAGATAATGAAGACATTGGGAATCAGTTTCAACAGAGGGATAATGAGCATATAGATAAAAACCGTAACTCCAAGTTTAAACTTTGCCTGGACCACTCTCAAAAGAATCTGCAACTACTTCAAGACACAGGATTCGTGTACATTGTCACAGTAATGGAAAATGAAAAACTGAGAAAGCTACACCAATTTTACACAAAGAAAAGTAAAAATCCACATTGTTCTCTGGAGGCTGAGTGTATTATTAAGGGTAGTCATTTTTTTTCCTAAAAAGGACAAAACAAATTTTGTGCTCAGTAATGTTAATTCAGTGGTTAAAGAGACCTTATAAAAGTCTTTTATTAAAAAATTATTAGAGGAGGCAGGCAGATCTGAGTTCAAGGCCATCCTAGTCTATATTGAAAGCTACCCAAGGTTACACACAGTGAGAGCTACATAAAAATAATACAGTATCAATCATTAGATTGAAAGCACCTTTCACCTAATACTTTTATTATTTTTTAAATATATAAAAATGTTTCCTGAATAATGTTATAGGAGTAAAAGAACAAAGTAAACCAAAATCGAAAGCTGTTTTCAAAGTTTAGTAAGGATACTCACCTGATTGCCTCCCATACCGTGACAATTGAAAATTCCAACCTTTTCATTCTCTTTTCTAGCCATGTTATCTAGACACTGATTTGTTTCCACATTTCGTATCTGTGGGAAGTGAAGACGTCAGGAGTTAGGACGCAGGAGCTTAACTAAAGGAGAGGTGCATACAGATAATACCAAAAGCCAACCCTTTATTATTTCTTTTTGTTGTTGGTTTTTTGAGACAGGGTTTCTCTATGTAATTGCCCTAGCTGTCCTGGAATTCACTCTGCAGACCAGGTGCCTCCATCTCAGAGATCTGCCTGCTGGGATTAAAGGTGTACACGCCTTTAAATGGTGGCATATATCTTTAAACACAGCACTTTAGAGGTAGAAGTAAGCAGGTCTCTGTGAGTTGGAGGCGCCTGGTTTGCAAAGTGAATTCCAAGACAACCAGCTAGGGCTGTTACAGGAGAAACCCTGTCTTGGGGAAAGAAACAAAAAACAAAAAACAAAAAACAAAAAACAAAAAACTGTGCACCACTACACCCAACATCTTTTATTATTTCTTTAGTGGTACTTATGGGTGCCATCAACAGTTGTCTAAGTGGACTTAGGGCCCACACAATAGGAGGAAATTCATATTTGGTACAATAAAATCCTAGTCACTCACACATAACTAATGAAGTCATGGATCTTAGAGGAGAACCTAAGACTGCGATTTTTCTAAACCAGTATAATTCTAGTTGCATTCTAAATATTTATCCAGGTAGCACTCAGTCCTCATTAAAGAAGCTTCTTTTTGAAGCAGATAGAGACTATGACAGAAAGCCACAACTGGTCAAAATACCGAGAACAGAATGGAATGCTCAGCCTCAGTCGATAGAACACAACACCTACAACAAAGGCTTAGGGAACATCATAAAGGAACAGGAAAACTATAATAGCCAAGGACCAGGGTTTCTGCTTCAAGACAGTGTCCTCTATATATGACAGGGAAGTTGCACCAATGAAATCTCAACAATATGGTCACCTAAACATGACTTGCACAGTAACACCACCAGTTGGCATGCCAATGAGGTGTTTACATAAGAGGATAGGGGAAATCTCACAAGGTCCCACCTATAGATGAAAAACTATAGGCAATTAATGGCTGTTACGAGAAGCAGAGTCAGTTTTTTCCAGGGACAAGCCGAGAGGTTATTCAATCCCAGTCAGTCAGTCCTAGACAAATGTATATGAGGGCAACACTAGACTCAAGCACATATGTGTATATGTGTGTGTATGTATGTATGTATGTATGTAACAAGAGTTAAAGAGGAAGAGGTTTCTAATTTGAAAGGGAAATGGGAGGGGAGTGACACAGAAGGAGCTGGGGAGAGAGGGGTGGAAATGATCCAAATAAAGTACTTATTTATACATCAAGGGTTCTTTAATTTTAAATTAAAACTTTTATTTGTTCTCATTTCTTTCATTCTTTCACTGTTCCTTTAGGAATTATATTCAGTTCAAAATAATTCTATTTTCAGTAATAACTTAAAAGCAACTTTACAACTCTTCAAGGACACAAGGTGTCCCTTTTGACAAGCCAATCCCCATGATGACTCCTCAGGAAACTAAAGATAGACATTTTCTGGCCAAAAGAGCTTTGGAAGCTGGCTTGTGTGGAAGCAGCCACGTGATGGTGCAGATTTCACTTTCCATTAAACATTAATCCACTCCACAAAAGCAGTTTAACCGTGTCATCAGAAGAGGGACATCTGAATGTCTGTAAGGCACTTTATATGAAGTGGATGCCAAGGCAATGTGAGAACCATCAGAACTGCCTGAATCAATGTCTGCTCTGCCTTAACACCAGCTATCCCAGGAAGGTCAGGGTCCAAATCTGTGGTTGCTTACAATAGTCAATGGATTAACAACTATTAGCTATTATGAGGAAACAGAACATTATTTTGGTTTCAAATCCTATAGTATAAGTACTGGAAGGCAGACTTGGTTAAGACAGACATCTTAATAATCATGCCTCAGAAAAGACCTGGCACAAAAGGACCACAGGCTATGTTTCTGAGGCAATGGCAAGAATAGCAGATGGTAAAGCCTATGCCACGTGAGAAGTCAGCAGATAAGAAGAAAGAGGTCAACTTGCCTTGGCAACCATGTTCCACGGCTTGGACATGTATCACCCTTTAATTTGTTGGAACTCAAGCCCAGCTAACAATGTTTAGGCATTGTCTAAAATTGGGTCAGTTCAAAAAAGGAAGAGAAAAAGAAAGGAAGAAAAAGAAAGAAAGAAAGAAAGAAAGAAAGAAAGAAAGAAAGAAAGAAAGAAAGAAAGAACGTAACCACCTTTCACTCCATAAAGGAGTGGCTGCTCCATGTCCTTCAGAGGCATGTTACTTAACCTAGATTTTACTCACTCAAGGGGAGAATGTGCAGGAAGGGAGGGGGTGATGGGTTTACTCACTCACCAGCATCAGCTCCCTTCCGGGACCTCTGTACTCAAACAAGTCTAGGCTTCTGTTTGTCCTCTTTCCCAAGCCTCTATCACCAGCAGGCCCCGCCTTACTCTCAACCAATAATCTGTATTCACCTGAAGTCATTATTTAAGAGGACTTCTCAAGCATCCACACAAACTACCACTCCATCTGACTTGTACTTGACTCCACCTCTCCTTTCTATTCTGTCCCAAGGGATGAACTGCCTGTGTCCCATCCTTTACTCCCCTCCGTGCTGGATCCCATCTCCTAACCATTTAGGGTCTTTCTCTTTTTTGTATAACATAAAATTTACCATCATAGCCAGTTACAAAGAGTCAGTTCAGAACTGCTAAGTCCATTCCCACTGCTATGAAAAAGGTCTCTAGAATCTTCCCAGTTTACAAACCTGAACCACTTCAGCCACTAAACAAACCATTTTCCTACCTCTATCAGTCTGTGATAACTACTGCTTTCTGTTTCCATGCACACAGCCACTATAGTTCTTCCCAGAAGTGAAACTACATTATGTTTGTCGTCATTCTATTTCACTTAAGCAAAACGTCTTCAAAGTTCATTTATGAGGTAATGCATATATGTCAGGATGTCTATCCTTTTGAAGGACTGTATGTACATACAACTTTCTGCTTATCATTTCATTCATCTGTCTGGGACATCCAAGTTGCCTCTGCCACTTAGGTTGGGTCAACAGAGCTGCCATGAGCATGAATCTCAGAAGAGGGAACCATATCCCTTGGGACTGGAGTTATAGATGGTTGTAAGCCACCATGTGGGTGCTAGGGACCAAACCTAGTCCCCCTGAAAGGGCTTAAAACCATTGAAACAAACTCTGTTCAAAACTTCACATCTTTTAGCATCACTCCTGATTTTATAAATGATTAAGGTCCTCAACCCCATTCTTATACAAATTTCCTTATAAGTGGATATAACATGATTCCAAGGGAACCCAAACATTCTTAATAAAGCCTCGAAGAATCCTGGCATGACCAAGGCCCCAGGCTGCACCAGACCCCAGAAACTGACTGTGAAAAACTCAGCACACACTTTATTTTCATAAAAGGAAAATAATCTCCCCTTCCCCATATTACCTCTAGCCATCATCTACTTCTCTGCATTATTTACAGAAAAATGCCTCGCCTTGCAAGACTGTGCACATTCAGGCTCCACACCTGTATTCTCCCTAATCCTCTCCCTGGCACTCTCGCATACTGAGAGTACTAACAGAGTCTACCTAGTCCTCCATACTCAGGTTATGCTTTCTCCATAGTAGTCACATAGTTAAGCACCTACTTTTTGAGACAAACCTTTCACTTAAGTCTCTGAAACATCATTCTCCTGGTTCTCCTTCTGCTTTACTTTTTAGTTTTCAGACAGGGCCTCATTATGCGGCGCTGGAACTCACTACATAGACTAGACTGGCCTCAAGCATGTAATCCTGCCTTCATGCTCCCAAGTATTAGGATTAATACCCATGATTTCCAAACTGTACCAGCTGCTTATGGCTGTGTTCTCTTCTCACTTGATCCTCTAAATGGTCTGTGTGCGTGTACAACAAACGATACAAGCACATGTGTGCATCAAGACTGGAAAGTTCACACCTACCGTGGTGACAACCTCAACTGTCCATCTTCACTCTGAAATGGAGTCTTTCTTTCTTCCTTGCTATTTTTTACTGCATAAACCAGGGCCAACTGACCCAGGAACTTTCAGGGATTCTCCTGTCTCTGCCTCTCACCTCACCCACACTCATGCTCAGCTTTACATGGGTTCTGAGGATCTGAACTCAGTTCATGTCTGTGAGGCAAGCGCTTTACCCACTGGGCCATCTTCCCAGCTTACCCTCATGGTTCTGTCCTCATCTTTTATTACCTATATACTTGGTTTTTCTAGACAAGTGACCTCCCTACTATTTCTGGGACATGCCAAGTTCATACTCATCTTAGCAACCTTTGTACTCATTCCCCCATTGCTCTGAAACATTAACCTAAGCAACGCTTGGCTTAGTTATTCTTTCTTCAGGATTTTGCTCACAAATTACCTTAAGGGTGCCTTCCTCAACTACCTATGTAAAATAGAACAATTTTCATGCTCACCAGGCATCCTTGTTCTCATCTGTTCTTGCCACTGCTATCTGACACACTGTATATTTTTAATTTTTTTTCAAACAGACTATAAGATCAACAAAACAAAATTTTACGCCATGTTGCATTGTGGGCACTCAAATAGTTGTTGAATGAAGAAAAAACCGTGAAGAAATTCCAACCTCCTACAGAGTGGGGTTACATACCCTGAGTGTCAGGGAGGATATGGCTGTGGTCTTCCTGACAAATAAACTCATGTCAACTAATGCTTACAAAAGGAAATCTGTCACAATTCAACTTCTATTATAAAACAGGTTTCTCCCTCTATTTGGCTTTATAATTTTTTTCTATAAGCTAGATTTAAAATAAAGTCCTAAATGTTCCACTACTACAGTGGAGGAATGGTGGTATAAAGGCAAGAACAGGCAGCATACACATATTTCAACCCAATGGAAACTGAACTTTTTGGGAGGATGTGATGGTTTGAAAAAAAAAATGGCCCCCAAGGGAGTAGCACTATTAGGAGGTGTGGCCTTGTTGGAGAAGTGTCACTGTGAGAAAAAGCTTTGAGGTCTCATATATGTTCAAGATCCCACCCAGTGTCTCAGACCACTTCCTGTTGCCCATGAGTCAAAATGTAAGAACTTTTAGCTCCTTCTCTAGCACCATGTCTGCCTGCATGTTGTCTTGCTTCCCACCATGATGATAATGGACTGAACCTCTGAACTG
The DNA here is from genome assembly GCF_000317375.1 of Microtus ochrogaster. NCBI lineage: Eukaryota > Metazoa > Chordata > Mammalia > Rodentia > Cricetidae > Microtus > Microtus ochrogaster. Next base: position 14,835,983 of record NC_022020.1, on the reverse strand, counting down.
TAAGTGAGCCACCACAATTAATGTTTTCCTTTATAAGTGTTGCTGTGGTTATGGTGTCTCTTTACAGCAACAGAAACACTAAGACAGAGGAGAAGAGGGCGAAAGTGTAGTATTTACACTAACATGTAAAAGGAGTAAGGAAGTTGTTGGAGGAAGCTGTTTGTTTGTTCCTGGCTGCCCACACTTGAAATAATCACAAAATTACAAAAATAATTATTTGCAATACTGGTTGGCCAATAGCTTAAGCATATTTCTAGCTAGCTCTTATATCCTAAACTAACCCATCTCTATTAATTTGTGTATCACTAGGTAGGCAAGGTTCTGGTGGGCTCCGGCAGAGGTGTCTGTCTCCTGTGGTGGCTACATGGCTTCTCCCTGACTTCGCCTACTCCCTCTATACATCTCTTTCAGTCTGACTTTACTCTGTTAAGCCACTGGTCAAAGTAACTTCTTTATTAACCAATGGCAATAAAAAATATTCACAGCATACAACAGGAAGTAAAACAAGTTAAATTTTTACCAACTGAGGAAAATGCTTCAATAAAGGCTCAAGCAATCAAAGACTACCTGGAACAATAGGTAAGGATAAGGAATACACCAATGATTGCTCCTAAGTGCATACCCCAGGGGCCAGAGAATAACTCTGTCCAGTTTGTGAGCCATTTGGTCTCTAGGACAACTGCTCAGCCCAAGCACCTCAAAGAACCTTCCCTTTGTCCTCTTTGAAATCTTTCTGTAAACCCAATGACTAGAGGATCTCAAGAAGGTTGCCACGGGGGCCTATGCCATGTAAGGTGTTCTAACTTCCAAGACTGTCTACCAGCCTCCATCGAAGGAGTTTTAGAGGGAGGTGGAAGGGAAAAGGGCTGAATGTACTGTGAAGGGAGAGGTCCTGTGTCCTGGAAAAGTCACAGAAAGGTAGGCAACAAAGAAGGGCAAATAACCAAAAAACATTTGATGGTAAGTCCTATAAACATAATGCTATCAAAAGAGGATCTTGACCACAGTAATTCGCACTTACAATTGACAATAAAAACTCTTTTGCGTCACAGTCCAGTAAAAACAAATTCTTTTAATATACTTAATACATTTATTCCTAGATTATTATTATAAGAGGCTAAACTGATGATAAATCTATACTAGGCTGTTGAAAATTACTGCCTTGAACTAACAAACAGGACCTTGATAAGTTAGAAGATTACAAGAAAAAGATACCTTACCAGGTGGTAGTGGTACACACCTTTAATCCCAGCACTTGGGAGGCAGAGGCAGGCTATGAGTTCAAGGCCAGCCTGGTCTACAAGAGCTAGTTCCAGGACAGGCTCTAAAGCTATTGAGAAACCCTGTCTCGAAGCAAAACAAAACAAAACAAAAACAAAAAAGAAGAAACCTCAAATCTTTATGGTTTAATAGGCTGTGGTATTCGACTCTAATGAAGGAATAGTCCAATGCTTTTGATTTAACACTGGGGGTGGGGGAGTTGGAAAAAATGGTACAGTACTTGTTAAGTCCTAATTCAGTGACGCACACACGAATCTCTAGGGTGGCCATGGAAACAAAGACATGACAACCACTTAAGAAGAAATCAAAAAACGAGAGTAAATTTGAATAAAAAGAAATGGTCCATTTGAGGAAACAGTTACTAAAACTACGTGGAGATGGCTGGTTTTCTTCTAAGACTTCTAAGGAATAACTCAGGCTCCAGAAGAACTTTCACTTAGAGGCTGAACTTTTAAACAAAGGATGCAAAAAGACCAGACATCCAGTCTAAGAAACCTGAATTTTTGCGGGGTGGGGATGGGGTGGGAAGAGGACAGGGGTGTGGGTAGACATGGTCTCTCTATTATATAGCTCAAACTTACAGAGATCTACCTGCCTCTGCCTCCCAGTGCTCAGATTAAAGGCACGTGTCACCACGCCCAGCTCTTATCTGAATTCTTAAACGCAGAAAGGAAGTTTGGCTAGGAGTCAAAACTGATAGCTAACTGGCATTCAATAAACAGGACACAAGAATGTTTTACTGTCAAAGTCATTATAACAGAAGCCAAGATCTTTTTCATACTAGAGTCCTTAGTATGGACAGGCACTGAGATAAAAAATACAACTAATTTGCAAATCTGTCTTATCTATAAGTATTAATAAGCCAATTATTTCAAGAAAAATAATACTTAATTCTAAGAGAATCATCAGAAACAAATATGCTTTTCAGCGTTTCCCCCCACTTCCCTGTCTAAACTATGAAAACTTAAAATTCCCAAAGGAAAATAAACATCCGCTTACATACAGAACTGTTTCAACCTTCCATGTCAAGTTAGCTTCACTCTGAAATTTCTCAGGCTTTGATTTGGACTAACCCATGGTTATTTGCTTTAGAAGTACAGGTTTCAAGGAAATGGCTTAGCTTGTTGTTAATATAAGTCCACTGAAGACACTGCTACATTGTAACAAGAGTCTTCTTGGTAATGGTTCAGACGGTTCTTAGTTTTCCTGTGGGTACTGGGACCCAAACCCCAGCTTTCTGTAAGAACAAGTAAGCCAAGCAATCTCTCCAGCCCTAAGCATCTTTATTTTAATAAAACATAATGTGATAAAGATGTAGTAAGATTTTGCTGAGGAAGTGGCTCAATGATCAAGCATTTGCTTATCATGTGAAAGTTCTCAGGGTTACTTCCTAGTACTAGGGGTGGGGGAGCCAAGAATTTATTAAAATTTCATATTATGAGGCAGACTCCATTAATTAACAAGAACTTATCCATACTTGAGGCTAAATACTTTATAATATCAAAGATAATTTAAGAACCTTAGACGTTAGAAGTTTTAACTTTTAAATAACTATACAGAATAAATATATTACACACACACACACACACACACACACACACACACACATTTGTTTTTACCTCTCCCAATGAGAAATAGTGACGTGGAATTTGAGAATCAGGGTAAATATTTTCTAGGTACCAAGAGAAAGGTTTGCATTGTAGTTTATGTCTCAGACCAAGTCTTGATGATATATCTCCATAATCTACCTTTGTAACACCTGTTGAAACAAATAATTGACTGATTTATTAGAGTTCTATCTGGTAACACACGTCTACCTATATGCGCATTCTCACAAAGCAACTGAATGGGAAGCAGGATTATCAGGTGATGGATGACACTACAGGCGATGCGATACGGACCACCTCCCAAAGGAGAAAACAGGACAAGGCATTAATGCGTATTTTGATTTTATTCAAAGGAAACAAATTCATGTGAAAATGTAACAAATAAAAATATTAAACAACAGTTAGTCACACAGAAATCAGGAAACTTAAATGTATATTAAGGCAAAAATAAAAAAATTGCCAGACACTGGTGTGCAGGCCTTTAAATCCCAGCACAGGCATCGTGGTTCTCTGTGAGTTCAAGGTCAGCCTGTTCTACAAGAGCTAGTTCCAGGACAGGCTCCAAAGCTACAGAGAAACCCTGTCTCAAGAAACTGAAAAAACTATTTGGCACAAGTATTAAATAGTACAACTACACCCAATCAGCTTTCTCTCACATAATTTGCTGAACTTTGCTCATACCCACTTGAGTCTTGAAGAATTGTAACTGAACAACCAAGGCAGAATAGTAATAATTTCAGAGAGGCATATCTCTGGGAAGAAACAGACATACAAAAGCCCGATTAACAGAGCGAAATTCTTAGAAAGTCTCTTGAGGAATGCTGTAGCCTCTGCATTGGCTATGTGACGAGAGATGGTTTCATTAAAGTCTTATACAGCAGCACTAAAGGTCTGCTTATGGAGAATGCTAATAACTTGCTTCTGAGGTGGTATTGTTCTATGGACAGGGGATGTGGCTCAGTTAGGAGTACTTAACTAGCATACATGAAAGTCTGGGTTTAGTCCCCCAGCATCACATAAAACATGTATGGTAAAGCAGGCAGGCACACTTGGGAGATGGAGGCAGAAAGATCAGAAGCTCAAGGATATCCTCAGCTACACAGTGAGTTTGAGGCTAGCTTGGGATACATGAGCCCGTCTCTACGTACATATATAAATCCATAAATAAGTACTAGTATTTTTAATGTTGGATAAAAATGCCAAATGTCCAGAGAGTGCTTTGTCAGCTAGGAAAATGGCTGAAATTTAATAAGATGAAATCTCAGAAATGTCAAATGCTATACTTAGGTAAAAAGAAAATTCTTTCTCTGATTCATTCTCTCTCTCTCTCTCTCTCTCTCTCTCTCTCTCTCTCTCTCTCTCTCTCTCTTTCTCTCTCTCTCTCATATACATACACATGGGGGAAAAAGGTACACTTTGTGTATATCATGCAAAGTATACTAACCTGGAGAAATTATATAGAAGAAATTTTTGAATTCATCCATCCATACTTCTGCAAGCCGTCTATTATTTTTATTGATAATCTGCCCTGTCCCTCCTGGAAACGTGTAAGGTGTAGCTTTCCGAAACACATGACCAACATGGGAACAAGTCACAATTTCCAAAGTTCCTCCACATTGCCAAATCTGAAAACAGCAGGATGAAGCTTAGTACCTACTTACCAAAGCTGCTGTAGCATTCATGTGGTATTTTTTTTTCAATTGAACAGGGGGGTTGACTTTCAATTTATAGCCTTGAATGGAAAATCTGTAGTTACTGATAAATTCTTTCCAATATGTCTATAAACTACCAAATCTGAACAAAAGAGTAAAGTGGATTGCATTGGACATACAGTTTAAAATTCAGAACACAAGCCTGGCTGTGGTGACCTACACCTTTAATCCCAGAATTCAGGAGGTAGAGGCAATGGACCTCCATGAGTTAAGGCCAGCCTGATCTACATTGTGAGTTCCGGGCTAGCCAGTGCTACATAGTGAGATTGGGTCTCAAAAATAAACAACAAAGCTCAGGACTCCGAGATCCTGCTCTGGTGTACAGCCAATACTTCCCTGGGACCAAACATTTTTCAAAATTTTGGTCAAAATCAGATAAAATACAAACTAGACAGGCTATGATGAACTATGCAAGAAGAGTGAGAGACACAAGAACAACTCCAAATGCAGGTGACTCACAGCATCATTAACTCACCCCGCTCCGCCTCAATCAACCCTTGTCAACAAGGACACACCACTTCAGGAAATGTTCAGTGTCACTTTGTTTTGTGTGTTTAACATGTTTGATATGGCTCATGATTTAACACTCACCACACACACCCATGATCAGGGAGTATTCAGCCAAATTTGTTTCTATTTCTGTCTCCCCAAATTTGAGCCACTACTGACACATCACACAGAACAGACACCAACCATGATTCTTCAACAAGACAGAGATAGTATGTTCTGATCTATTTGTCCAATCAATAAGACACATGGACCAAAAGAAAAATTAAGTATAGGTTTATATTCTTAATTCAATGCAATTGTTTCAAAATACAGTTTTGTACTATAAAGGAAAATCTCATATTTGCAATTGAAACTCACATTTTGAAACACTGCTGGCTTTATTAAATAGTATGTCTACCTTCAGGTTTTCCCAAGTTTATTCAGTGTTAGCGTTAAGAGCTCAGTAAGATTTCCTGGAAGCTCAGGTCTCATCTTTTTTTTTTTTTTTTTTTTTTTTTAGATGACATGCTACACGAGGAATCGTGGTGGGAGTGGAGTTGAGACGTGTTCTCTTCTACTCCATATTGCCTGTGCTCCCCACCCTCCTG
>NC_022020.1:14826491-14830186 GCF_000317375.1 Microtus ochrogaster | reverse complement strand
AGACCAGGCTGGTCTCGAACTCACAGAGATCCGCCTGCCTCTGCCTCCCGAGTGCTGGGATTAAAGGCGTGCGCCACCATCGCCCGGCCTAGGGTTCATCTTTTACACTTGAGAGTCTCTAGAAGCAAAGGAGCTTCCTGCTTCCACTTGGAGCACACTCAGTGCGTCTCTGCTGATTGCTGCGTGTCAGAAGCTGTTCGGCAGCTTGTGTTACCACCTAACAAGCTGATTTAGTGGACACACAATAAAAGGTCAACTAGGCCGATCAAGAGTCATTTCAGAACCGCTTTCTCTTTTTCTTCCTTTTTGTGATGTATATGTGTGGTTGTGTGTGTGGTGGCCAGAGGGTAACATCCGTTATTTATCTAAATCACTTTCCTTATTTTGAGACAGGGCTTCTCACTGAAACCAGAGCTCACTGATGTAGCTATGGATTCTACAGTCTCTCTGTCCCCAGTACTAGGATTACAGTATGCATTGTTATGCCCTGCCCTAAAAAATAAAAACATTGGCGTACATCTTTAATCCATTGGGAGGCAGAGGCAGGCAGATCTCCGTGAGTTCGAGACCGGGCGATGGTGGCGCACGCCTTTAATCCCAGCACTCGGGAGGCAGAGGCAGGCGGATCTCTGTGAGTTGGAGACCAGCCTGGTCTACAGAGCTAGTTCCAGGGCTCCAAAGCCACAGAGAAACCCTGTCTCGAAAAACCAAAAAAAAAAAAAAGAAAAAAAAAAAGAAAAAAAAACTTAATTGATGTGGTACATATGTCAGAGGAGAACTTGTATCAGTTCTCTCCTGGAGACTGACTCAGACTGAAGGAGCGTCTTTACTCCGAGTCATCTCAGCAGACCCATGCCTAGCTTTTTTTCGGTAGTAGCTAGGAATCAAACTCAGACCTCCATGCATATGTGGCGAACACCTTACTGACTGAGTCATCTCCCTAACTGCTGTCACCTTTTACTGAAAAACATAAAACTAATAAGGTAACCACATTTAATAAGAGAACAATTTCAATTAGGTAAGAAGGAAATAACATAATGTGTAATTATGTTTTACAGTTAGGTACCAAAGCAGCCCATTTAAATTACAAATTGTTTCTATTTAGTTGCTGAAGTTTGAATTACTTCCTTAAAAGAACAGAAATTTTACAGTTAGGCTAGTAAAGCTAACCATGTTATTTGTTGAAATAGTTTTAATAAATCATCCATAGTGCCATCATAGGCTGAAGGTTCTGGAGTCAGATTAGACTCACTAAATTTTATTTCTTATATAGACAACAAGAATAATGAACACATATTTGTGGTTAAGTAAAAGATTTTATATTTTTTGTCAAAGGGAACTTACCCTAAAGGAAATTTCTAGGTTTTCTCCTCCCCAAATATCCATTCCAGCATCATATGTTCCAATTTCCTGAAAGTAATCTCTGTCTATTGAAAAAAGGCCTCCGGCCATTGTAGGTGTTCTGAAATTCAATCATAATACTATGCCATTAATTTTAGTAATTTAAAGTTGATAATCAGTGTTTGTTTTTAGAAGTACTATAGTTCTACAGCTGTTTATAACTACAGAATAATGCTTACTCTTACCCTCTTCAGAATGCTTACACCCTTGGGGACTGCTGTGGCAGACACGATCTGCACCCTGCTCACACTTTGTTTAATCCTAAATATTTCCTGTCCGTAGCACTCTTCCTGATCCTTGGTGCCGACCGACTTTCTAGCTCAGACTCCTTAAATTGAATGTTTCTCATAACCTTCTACATTTGACCAGGTATTTGATTCCAAAGTCCTAGCAACTATAAAGGTAGTTGATAATTTTATTCAACTAGACTCAGGTTAGGGTTAAAATGCCAAGTTCTAAAGGGTGGCAAATACTGCAGAAATGGCAGGTTGAAAGATTAAAGTTAAGACAGGATGAAAACAAAGACAGCCTTTCCTAGGTCTAGAGAAAGCATAAAGGAGGTGATGCAGTACAGAGAACACACTTCTAAAGGGACCCTAACCGCCTGTGGTAGGTTTTCTGCAGAAGCCAAGTCCAGGCATTCACAGGGCGGGGTGGAAGAGAAGCACGTATAAAAGCAGAGAAATGATCATGAGGGAGGATTGAAAGGGACAGGTAGCAGGGGTTCCAGTTAATCACTGATTTCCATGAAGGGTCAGTATGAAGGGGTAAAAAAACTCAATCCACCAAGAGAAAATAATTAAGTTCTTGGATCCAATATCCCATAAGGTTCCTAAGTTCAGAAGTCACTGACATGTGCTCTTCCAGGATTCCCTAGGACAGCAAGCAGTGTTGTCTGTCCAGTGAAAGCTGTAATTCCCAAAGTTCTCAAATATCTAAGAGCTCTTGATTTAACACTGAACTGAACTGAGGGCCTCTTTGAATGGGTACAGATCTCAAACTGGCTCTGGAAAAGAATGTATTAAGTGAAAAAATAAAAATCTCTTCAACTTCTCCAGAATTGGGTTTGAATTCATGGGAAAATAGACCAGAGATGCTTAAAATAGAAGAAAATGGAGTTCAAGTGCTATAGAAGTGGCAGGCGGATGCAACTGCGATAAATACTAGGATGGTTTAGGAGCTCAAAGTCTGTTCCATGCCCTTACCAGATGATTCTTATGCCTTCCTGTCACCCATGATCAAGTACAGTAAAAAGAAAAACAAATACACATAAATGAAAATCCCTTTATACACTGCTAATTCTAGTTATTTTAAAAAATTGTGTGAAACAAGCTTTTCTAACCTTACTGTCAGTAACTACCACCCAGACATGGTACAGTGCGAGCAGCAATTCTGAGATGGCACTTTAACATAATGGCATGGTAACTGAGGAGCAGCTCGACTTAAGCAGCCTGAACTTAGAAATTTGTAATGTTTTCATACAGGAAAGAAGGAACATAGGTATGACATCATTTTTCTTGTAGACTGGAGTTCACAGAATGAAAGAAAATCTAACTTTATTAACTGGAGGAGAAAAATCCCCTTTAAAAATAGATATATGTAAAACACAGTTCTTGACTACATACAAGGTATACGATTGCTAGGTGTTTCTCAAAGTACACTTTAACCCAACCGATGAAATGTCACAACTCTCTGCAACACACTACAAAGGAAACGTCTGACAAATCACCTGACAGGGAGAGTCCGGTCACCTTTCCTTCTGTCCATTTCTCTTTGGGGGACAGGATACCAACGAAAATTGAGCTTCCAGTTGAATCCACCATAGGTCATGTCAGAGCCTGCCATATACTCGAAAGTATCATCGCTGATCACATCAATGATAGGACATACCACTGTTCTCCTGATGTCATAAAAGGAGATTTTAAATCTTTCAAATGTTCCTAACTATAATGACCATACAACAAAACAATTGCAAAATATTTTTCCTGCTACAACCTATACCAAAACAGTGTCATAATCATTTGCTGGCTGAGAACGTTGTCCTTTTGCATTTCTTTTTTTACACAAATTTTTTTTCTATTTGCCACATGGAAAATATTACACTAATGACTATACATTTAATCACTTAGACAAAATTTTCCTTTATAAACAACTCCGTCACTTCTGTTCTTCAGTTTTTGCTAGTGAGAAATTGAGTATTTTTTTTTTTTTCGAGACAGGGTTTCTCTGTGGCTTTGGAGCCTGTCCTGGAACTAGCTCTGTAGACCAGGCTGGTCTCGAACTCACAGAGATCC
>NC_022020.1:14824534-14826391 GCF_000317375.1 Microtus ochrogaster | reverse complement strand
CCCGGCAGAAATTGAGTATTTTTATGTATGTAATCTACAGCATTCAGGGAAAATGTCTAGCACGGATGTTACTTAAGTCAGCATTCATTACTGTTTTCTAGTCATGATATATACATATTCCTCACTGTAATGCTATCAACTTTGAAGCTGATTTCTTACACTTTTATTAATTAAATTATACTAAATAAATAATAGCTCAGGACTTTTTGAATTTACACACACACAAACACACACACACAAACACACACACACACAAATTGTGCTTGTTTGATTGGGTTTTGGTTTTTGAGTCAAGGCCTCTCTCTGCAGTCCTGGCTGTCCAGGAACTCACTATGTAGACCAGGCTGGCCTCAAACTCAGAGAACCTCCTGCCTCTGTTCCCAAGTGCTAGGACCAAAAATGTATATCGCCATGACCAACTGAAATTGAAATTGAAATTTTTTAGTTACTAGAAGGGAATTCTTTTCTTTTGGGTTTGTATTTCTTCATATAGACTGATCACATATTCAGGTATTTTCCAGTTGGCTTAAAGGAAAAACACATATGCGCACGCACACACGCACACACACACACATCCTAAAAACACCCAAATGACAACAGCTCTTTTGAAGAAAAGTGTCCCAAATATGGTCGTTCACAGATATAGTTTATAGTATGTGATATCATATCCATTCTATTGGTATTTAAAGAAGGCAGTGGTGATGTATGCCTTTAATCCCAGCACTCGGGAGGCAGAGGCAGGTGGATCTCTGTGAGTTTGAGACCAGCCTGGTCTACAGAGTGAGTGCCAGGACAGGCTCCAAAGCTATTTAGAGAAACCCTGTCTCGAAAAACCAAAACAGAAAAAAGAAAAAAAAAAGAAGATGAAAAGAAGTCTTTCCCATGGATTGGTGAGATGAGATGATTTAGAGGGTAAAGGACCTTGAACTTAATCACCTGAATTCAGTTCCTATGGTCAACACCTTAGAAGAACCACCTTCGGAAAGTTGTCCCTTGACCTCTACTTGAGTACCGCGGCTTTTTTTTTCTCTGTCTCCTCCGCGGTCAGCAAGTTGGCTCAGTATCTAAAGGTGCCTACTTCCTAGCCTAACAACAGGAGTTTGATTACCAGGACTCATGTGGAGACAGAGAAAAATCAACCTCTGCAAGTTGTCCTTTGACCTTAAACACACACGCGCAGACACACACAGACACAGACACTTTTTAAAAATTTAAATCATAGGTCTTTACTAGTTTTTTTTTTTAATTAAAATTACTCTAGCTTCATAAAAATAAACAGTTAATTTGTTACTTTTTCTATGTTCCGCTCAAACATTTTGGTGGAAGCACGCCCCCTCTTACACACAGGACTCTGCTGTGTGTGATCCACTTCTCATTCTCACTGAGCGGAAGTTTCAGCGTCCCAGCTTTGCTCCTGTCACTCTCAACTCATACATTTATCAAGGGACAGTATCCCAGAATTCAGCACAGACACCACAAATACCAGCTGGCCTCACTGAGTGTACAGCTTTTTTGCTCTCACTTTGTGATTTTCTTTCTTTCTTTCTTTCTTTCTTTCTTTCTTTCTTTCTTTCTTTCTTTCTTTCTTTCTTTCTTTCTTCTTTTGTGTCAACTCAATAGTGAATTTTTTTAAAATCTGTTTTTGAAGCCAGGCAGTGGTGGCGCACGCCTTTAATCCCAGCACTCCAGAGGCAGAGGCAGGTGGATCTCTGCGAGTTTGAGGCCAGCCTGGTCTACAGGAGCTAGTTCCAGGACAGGCTCCAAAGCTACAGAGAAACCCTGTCTCAAAAAAACCAAAAGTGAAAAATAAAATAAATTAATTTAAAAATCTGCTTTTGCCGGGCGATGGTGGCGCAC
>NC_022020.1:14823386-14824366 GCF_000317375.1 Microtus ochrogaster | reverse complement strand
ATATATATATATATATATATATATATATATATATATTCCACCATATAGCCCAAACTAAGGTATTTTGGTTGTTGTTTTAGTCAATTCTCTCCTATACGTTTCTGTCTCTGTCTCTCTCTCTCACACACACAAACACATAATCTTCTCTGTATGGGTTCAGAATCGTGTTTCTAAAGTTTATGGGTTTTTCTTTATGCAATCAAGTATCTCCTAAACCAGTCACCTTTTACTTATAGAAAAATATTTAGAGAGATATTCTATTGTTTTGATTCTTCAGGGCAATAATCTCTTCCTTAAACTGTTGGGTGTCCTTTGGTTCAATGCTGGTTTGTTTTTTCTCTGAGAACAGATAGCTGTAGTGACACCATTTTCTAACAGAGAATAAGTGACCTTAACCCTTCCATTCTCCACTGGACTAGTGAAAGTCTATTGTATACAATCTAAGCCTTCAAGTTGATGTGGAGAGCTTTAAGATCAAATTGCCAGGGCAAGCAGAAATTCAACTAGAAAGGCCAAACAAACTGAAGTTACATCTTTCCTGACACTTTAGAACCAGACAGACAGACAATTCTTTGTAAAGTTTATGACATGAAAGACAAAACCATAGACGCAGCGCAGTAATGCTTATTCTGTATCAATAAGATAACAAGACGATTCCAGGATACAAGGTGCCTCTCTTCAGCCTTATGCTACAAAATGAGAGCTATAGTCCCAATGAAGGCATCAACAAAGATGAGATAATTTGCCTGTCCTGTGGCAGTCTTTGAAAGCAGGGACAAGTAAACTTCCCATGAGTTCATTACTGTCTGCCTATTCTGGTCCTATTTTGTCAACCTAGAACACAGAGTAATTAACAGTTCTACAATATGTTGTCTAATTCATCTCCATTAGGACAGTTTGCAAACTGGTTAACTGCCAAGAGTTTAAGACTGTGGTCTTGTTTGTATTTTGTTTGGAGCACTCTTTTTTTTTTTTTTTTT
>NC_022020.1:14808346-14823240 GCF_000317375.1 Microtus ochrogaster | reverse complement strand
CACTCTTGAAGCCATTTTAAAGGCTACTTGAGGGAATGGTACTTTTGTATTTACTTAAAACAGAATCTACAATGTTCCACACAATTTAAGATAAAAATAACTAAGAACAAATTCACAAATTCCAAAAAATTACCTGTCATGTTTGATCCTGGCTAAGAGAGGCTCCAGCCACCCTGCCGTACACTCACAGTGTGCATCTAAAAAGGTGATCACTTGGCCTTTGGACACAGCAGCTCCTTTTAATCTAGCTCTGATCAATCCAGAACGTTGTTCCATTCGAATTACATGAACTGGCACCTTGAGTTTTTTCACATAACTCTCTAAAGGTCTTTTCAAAAAGTCTGAAAATATAACAAAAGAATGAAATAAAAAAGGCATGAATTGGCATTACCCAAATTTAAAGCAATTTTGATTTTGTAGCATTCCTTCAACCTATACATACTAACAGAGTCCTCCTAGTGGGGTTCCTTGCCCCATCAATGCCATTCCCTGAAGGAAGCCTTCTAATTTCATGGTGGTATGACTAGCTGCCTGTATCTTACCATAAGAACACAAAGACAAGCTGGGCGGTGGTGGCGCACGCCTTTAATCCCAGCACTTGGGAGGCAGAGGCAGGCGGATCTCTGTGAGTTCAAGACCAGCCTGGTCTACAAGAGCTAGTTCCAGGAGAGGCTCCAAAACCACAGAGAAACCCTGTCTCGAAAAACCAAAAAAAAAAAGAACACAAAGACAAACCTATGGCTCAAATATCGCCTAGGGCAGGCATGTCACCACGCATTTTTATCAGGCTTCCAATTCTCTTCCTAATCATGCTGAAGAATCTGTAACAGAAGCAAAGTAGCCCAGCCGGTGTGATAGCACTCACTTGTAATCCTAGCCCTGGAAGGCAGAAGCAGGAGGATTTTGAGTTTGAGGTCAGTGTTGGCTACACAGGGAGTTTTGAGATCCTGTCTCAAAAAACAAAACACTAACACACCCAACATACACAAAACAGAAAAAGCATTTTAAGAATATTAAATTTGGGCCAGGGAGTTGTTGCACATGCCTTTAATCCTGGCACTAGTGAGACAGAGGTAGGCAGATCTGAGTTCAAGACCATCCTGGTCTACAGACAGTTCAAGGACTGCCAAGGTGACACAGAGAAACCCTGTCTCGAAAAATAAAACAAAACAAACAAAAGAATATTAAATCTAGATCACAACAGAGAGAAGAAACAGTTTGTAACCGCTATTATAGTTTTATAAACTGTGAGATTTCTTCCAAGGCAGAAACAAAGTATCTTATTGATCATACAGTCTCTGACTATACACTCAGCAGGAATAAGAAAGTGAAAAACTCCTAAGAGATAGGAACTGAGAGATCCATGTCAGACAAGTGACAGTGATAGGACCGTGTCTTTCTAACCAGTAGGAGTGAAAGATGTGTATCATCTATCTAGGGAAGGGAATATTGATTTACAGAATCTTAGAATTTCTTCTAAGACTTCAGCAATTGATGAGGAAAGATTAAGGGGCTACTTAAACACTGAAAACAAGACTCCAAGAGCTTCCTGTAAGCTGGGGTGAGAGGACAAATGGGAAGAAAGTGATTCTATTTGGCAGAATCAGATTGAGGCATTAGTAATGTCATCAGAAACCCAAACACTTCAAAAAGACAGGGCTATATCTGATTCCTAATCTCTTTTTCTGTTAACTCATTTCCTAATATTTGTGCTAGAAATAGTATTTCAAAATAATACTATGATTTTATGAACTAAATCAAAAGGTGAGAAGAATATAACCAGATTCTAAGGAAAAAGGTTTGGACAATGCAATCTGAGAAAAACATTTTTATACTAGCAGTGAATGGATTTGTGAAAACTCTGCACCTTAAATGTGTTTATCTTCACAGTGGCCCGCAAGGTTGTGCTATCACGCAGACTTTAGCAATGAATATCTACACTCTCAGAATATTACATGAATTTGATCAATGTGACAGTTTGTTATAGCCCAGGCTTGCCTAACATCAAATCCATCATTTTATGCTGGACAGAGCACTATGTGAATATTGACTGGCTAAGCACACTGGGGATACCTGTAATCCCAGTACTAGGGGGACGGAACAGAGGAATGAGGGTCTCAAGTTTGAGGTCAGACTGGCCTAGGCTTTGTAGCAAGATCCTGTCTCAAAAACACCAATCCAACAAGCCAACAGAATCCAAACAGAAGGGCCTCTAGAGAGAATACAGGAGTGTGGAGCACTTAATCTGTACAAATATGGATCAGCATTAGTCTATGTGTCTAGAGCTGAACAGAATCATCTGTGGTGGGGTACAAGATATGCTCTATTAGCTTAAACTAATCAAAGTTTAATTTGGCTGTTCTGGAACTTGCTTTGTAGACTAGGGAGGCCTTGAACACACAGAGGTCTGCATGCCTCTGCCTCCTGAGAGTTGAGATTAATTAATACACCCTTTCATTGGTAACAAAAAAAATTTAGTATGTGATTCTGTAGCACTGTAACAAATTTCCTTGGCACTTCTGACATCTTTGTAACTTTCAAACAATGGACACTAGGAAATTTTTGTTTTCAGTTTATCCAGTTTTAAGCATCAAGTCCTTAGGAGGTAGTGGTGACTAGAAGCCTTCCTCCTTAAATACCCTGCTGACTGCAGTCCTATAAATATCCACAACCATCACTCCACCACACAGCATGAAGTTGTCAGAGAGTTGCCACTTGCTGGTACTGCTGAATTTTTTCTTGTCCATTTGTAGATTCGCTTTAATTGTTTATAATTTCTGACTTCGAAGGTTTTTGAGGAAAGATAGATTTAGTTTATATTTTGTGTCCCCAGTAGCAATATTCTAAGCACTCACAAAATTTATTATGGTGCTATAGCTCTTACTATTTAGTGAGTGCTCTAAGATTCAACAGAAATACACACATTTCCATCCCGTACAATGCGGGAAAAACTAAGTTACAATAAGACTGGTGAGGGGGCTCAGTTGGCTAAAGTGTACTTGTCTGACAACCTAAGTTTGAGTCCTGGGACCCATGCTCTGTACACTGTAAAGATTTGTCACTCATATTAGCTTAATAAAATGCTGACGTCGGTCATCAGCCAGGCAGGAAGTACAGGTGGGGTGACCCAACCATACTAGAATTCTGAAAAGAGGAAAAGTAGGGATGCAGTCACAAGGCAGATGCAGAGAAAGCAAGATGAGACTGCCTTACTGAGAAAAGGTGCCAAAGGCTAAACACAGATAAGAATTATAGGTGAATTTAAGTTGTAAGAGCTAGTTAGTAATAAGCCTGAGCAATATACCAAATAGTTTATAATTAATATAAGCCTCTGTGTGTTTCTTTGGAACTGGAAGCTGCAAGACAGATGGGACAGACAGACCCATGTGACAGAAGGAAAGAACAGACTCCAAAAAGTTGTTCTCTGACATCTACTTGTATACCTTGGTGTGTAGGGCAATGTCTCTCTGTCTCTCTTTCACACACAGCAATACTTACACACAATAAATTAAAAAAAAGCCACTATTGAGTCATTGTTCACTTTACTGGATGTAAATTCCTTGCCTCTTACTAATGTGATTGCACACAGGCTACTTGGGGGGGGGATAAAATTATTTTGCCTGAGGGGGAAAAAATCTCCTTATAAACAAATAAATAACATGCACGAGTCACTGGAAAGTGCTGCTGCAGAATGGTGTTTCAGTCCATGATAGAGAGCATATATGGCAGTAAACTATAGTGACATCACAGTCATTTTAATTTGTGTTAAATATACTGTGATTTCTACAATGACAAAACTTATCTGATGATGCATTTCTCAGAACTAAAATATCATTAAGCAGGGCTTATTGTATATAATAGTTCTAAAATTAATTTTCTAAAAGAATTGGCTTCTGGCTGGTCCGAAGGTAGTGAGTTATCTCGATTGTTCACAGTCAGTAACAGATTGAATTCCTTTTTTTTTTTTAATTTTTTTTTTTTTTATTTTAATCGGGTGAGTGCTGCACAGCAGCCTGGGGCTTATGCAAGTGTAGTGCCTGAATGTGGGGTTGCCCTGGCTCCGCCTGAATGCGGACTGCCCTGGCTCCACCTGAATGTGGGAATGCCCTGGCTCCGCCTCAGATTGAACTCCTGTTCTACACTTTCCCCCCTTCTCATTACTGCACTTGACTAGTCTTTAAAAAAAAAAAAAATTGGCTTCTAACTGAAAATTACCAACATATGATTTATCTCTATTGTCAGCCCTTATTCTTTTTTTTTAAAGATGTTTCTGAAACCCTTTATTTTATCATTTTCTTTCGTATTGTTATGTGTATGTGTGATGTGGATGTGAGTGCATGCGCACAGACACCACAGTAGCCATGTGAGGTCAAGGTACAACTTCTGAGAGTCAGTTCTCTTCTATTGTTGGTTCCTGGGACTGAACTCAAGCACCTGTACCTCCTTCCTGAGTCATCTGACCTGGCCTGTCAACAGCTATTCTTTAAGTGTGGTCTACTTAGTTAATAATAGCTCTTCTTCACTTTAATGTTAATTATATTATATACTACATATATAAATGTCTTTTGGCATACAAATTATTTATATGATAGATTAAGGAGATAAAATAAGGACACCTGAGAACTATCTTATTTTCCACTTATACTTGTATAAGCTGGCAAAATAAACTAAACTATTAACAAAAAACTATTAACACAAACTATTTCCAATAATTAATGTATGTTATAACTAAATATAACTAGTTTAAAATAGACACAATATAGACACAACTAGCAGACAGAGTAACATTTGACTGTAATCATCTCAGCAGATGCAATGAAAGAACAGGTAAAAAGGCTGGTTGCATTCAAAGAGGTGAAAATGATGGGCTATGAGGCTTAAAGTTTATTAAGAAAGGTATGGAGGGCCGGGCGATGGTGGCGCACGCCTTTAATCCCAGCACTCGGGAGGCAGAGGCAGGCGGATCTCTGTGAGTTCGAGACCAGTCTGGTCTACAGAGCTAGTTCCAGGACAGGCTCCAAAGCCACAGAGAAACCCTGTCTCGAAAAACAAAAAAAAAAAAAAAAAGAAAAGAAAAGAAAAAAGAAAGGTATGGAGGCTCAAGAGATGGTTCAGGGCTTGAGAGCACTCGCTGTTCCTCCACAGGATCCAAGTTTAGTTTCTAAACCCCACACTGGGAGACTCAGAAGCACCTGTAACTCCAGCTCCAGAGGATCTTCATGCTCTCTTCAGACCAGCATGGACACCTATACCCATGTGCACAAGTCCACATACAGATACAAGAAAGGAATGAAGAAAAGTAAAAACCTATTTCCTAGAGCTCTCTCCAAATCTCTCCCATGTAAACAGGAATTTTGGCAGCACATGATACTAGTTAGTGCTGCGGCACAGATGGACTGTGCTGAAAAACAGAGCACTGGGAAACACTGGATTTCTGACTTAACTTAGTGCCGCCTTTTCTATATAGCATTCTGCAGTATGAAATCTCCAAGAAGGGTTCAGAATAAACAGTGTACCTTTTCCTGCCTGCTTCATGAGACAGATGAGGATATTCTGTATCTGTGGAAAAACCCTGACATTCTCAGAAGGGTATCTGAGCAAGAGACGTGACAGATTTGTGAGAAAAGAGTCAGACTACACACCACACTTTAATTGTGCTTAATCACGTTCTACACCTAATTACAGATCATTCCTAAAACTTAGAAAGTAAGGAAACAGGAAGAATTCAGAGAACTCCAGTCTGGACCGCATTTTCTGCAAAAGTTCTTCTTGCCACTCAGAACTAAATTTCTCCATTTGCGATCTGCAGCTTTCCACAGAGGAAAATTCTAATAAGGTGTGGGCTTCTTCCTATTCTACATCAACTTTACATCTTAAAGCATCATTTCTTTTCTAATAAGATTAAGATGCAGCACAAATTAAACACTAAAGTAATACTCTTTAAGTTTTACAATGGAATACCTTTCACTATATGAATGAGTTTAAATGCTAAGGATTTTTAGATAAATTGGAAGTTTACATATAACTATTAATTTAAAATGAAAGCAAAGGTTTACAGACTGTTAGTGATCAAAGGTCCAATGTCACTGGATTAAAATGTAAACTTTACCTCTTTCACTGGCATCGTCTACAAGAACAATCTCTTCTATCATGTGTCTTGGTGAGCGATTAATGACACTATGGACTGTTCGAAGAAGTGTGCTCCATGCCTCATTGTGGAAAACAATCACCACGCTTGTTGTAGGAAGGTTATCTGGATACACCTTTGTTTTACACCTAGAGACAAAGCAAAGGCCTTTATAAAAGTGACTTGAAGACACTACAGAAAATGAATCTATACTAGATAAGCTGACAGAACAATAAAAAGTTTGTGCTAATGGTGAGACTCTTAGTTGGTTTCCATTTAAGTTTTGACTAATGTTGCATGTGTAATAAATACTGATATAAAGTAAGAGAGTTAAAAAAATTATTTTAAAGATATTGCCTACGTTCTTAAAATAAGCTCTCCAAATTAGGTTTGGGGGGTTGATTTACTTTATTTATTATTATTATTATTGTTGTTGTTGTTGTTATGAGACTGGGACTCACGATGTAGCTATGACCTGCCTGGAATTCACAGAGATCTGCCTGCCTCTGCTTCCCAAGTACTGGGATTTAAAAGCATGCACCACACCTATGGAGAATGAACTAAGGCTATATTATTCATCTCAAACCGTAATTCAAGAACCAACTGGCTTCATTTTTATGTGTATGGGTGTTTTGCCTCTGTGCATATCTGTGCGCCACGTGTACACCTAGTACCCACAGAGGCCACTGGATCACCTGAAACTCACGTTGCCAATGTTTTGTGAGCAGTCATGTGAGTGCTAGGAATGAAAGCCAGGTCCTCTGGAAAAGCAGCCAGAGCTCCCAACTGCTGACCCAGCTTTCAAGTTTATTTTATTGCTGCATATCCTACGGACATATATTTCTAGTCAACAGCAATCGACATCAGTACTTCTGAATCTGCACTATTAGTTGCAGTGGTGGGAAGCACAGAGAGGAAAGCAGTGGTGACTCTACCCATGTTCTGGGGACCAGAGGGCCTCTGGTCAAAGAAAGGTTTTCTCTTGTCTACTCACTGCGGCACTACTGTGTTACTTACACAAAACTGCTTGAAAGCTGTGGTAGTAAAGAAGAGGAACAGTGAAAATAAGAGAACAATCGCTCCCCTCCGTCCTGTGTTGTCCCTTAGACAAGCAAGAGATCAAGTTTCTTCAGGTTCTTTTCTGTTCAATGCTAAAACAATGTTAGAGTGGAATGTCAGCCTAACTCTCAGGACACTGGTCTGCAAAGGTCCTGCTAATTAACTTTGAATTAGGTCCTGAAATTAGAGGAGTTTTACAGATGAGGAAACTACGCTTAGAGAAATGAAGACGCTTGGTCAAGCTAACAGCTAGTAAATGGTATAACCACACACACATCAAATTAGACATTTATGACAAATCTCGCCCCTTATTATCCACATATGCCAAACAGTGTAGTAGTATATGAAAGAAGCCAGAAAAAAAGATTTCTGAGGTCAAGGTAAAAATATATATCACATATATTCCAACAGTCTTCTCCATGTCTCTCTAAATGAAATGTACTTTTCATGCATTGTTTATAACCTAAATTTGGTCAATTACTAGCTTTTACCACTAACAAAGAACGCACCATAAGAAGCCTGGCTATGTAGCAAGCAGTGCTTGGTACTGTTACAAGATTCTTCTGTATGTACTCAGAGTAGGATCAACTGAGATTAACCTTACAAGCAGCAGCAGCAGCACAGCCATGGAGACCAGGAATTCCTAAGTACACCTGAGACAGGTCATTTAGTCAAGGTCTGATTTGACAACTATTTAAGTATGACGTTTACACAAATTGCTACACCATTAGCACTCAACAAAGGGTACCATTATTACTTCTTAAACATTAAGAGTGAACTACATAGGATGGATTTGGCCTCTAACTAACCTTGGATTTGTTTTAGGGCTCCTTTCCTAATTAACATCACATATTATAAAAATTATTCACTGATTCTACTTCTACTTAACTATTTTTAACACTGGGCCAATGCCATCCTTTCTTCCAGTCTTTCAGGAAAAATGATCCTGGCACCTCATAAAACAGTGAAACTGGCAAGCAGATACAGGATGATCCAAACCAGTTAAGTTATACTCTAGAAGTAAGGGGTTTGGATTTAAAAGTGTGGTGAACAAGTCACATGCTAGGAACACTATCTTTCCATTTAGGGAGCTGCTCTGGACAGCAGATCCTGCTCAGCTCTAGTGTGAGGACGAACCAATGACAGTCTGTATTTGTGACTTGACATTTCACTGTAAATCCTCTTTGGAAGTCTCAAGAATCCCCAGTGGACATAGAGCTCACTTTTGGATCTGAAGGGCCCTCTGGATCCTAAGTGCTGGGAAATATCACAGCAGTGGATAAATCCTCACAATCACCCTTGTTAACCTCCTTGTTTTGCAGATAAGGATTCTGGGATACAGAGACTCTGGGAATCACAAGGCAGTAAATGGCAGAGCCAGACTAGGACTATGTCACTATCAAGGTTATAAACAAGTTGGTCCAGAAGACCAAACTGCAGTTAATGGTGAAGCAGCTCTGAGAAATAAAGTAAAATATGAATGCTCAGATCAAAACCATAGTACATGTATGAACAAACACGCAAATCAGTAAAAGTAAATCCACACCTTGACCATTAAAGCTTACTCAGAGGCTACACTAAATACATAAAAACAAAATGTACAGCTCCAACACAATAGCTGGAAACTGAAATTTGTATAAGCTCAAACTGTGCCCATTAGCAAAACAGGAAAGGAAGAAACAAAATGAAAAAAATTAAACAAAAAGCTGGAGTAAGGAAAATTTAATGAAAAGTTAGCTCAATCCAACTTTGCCTTATTTGTACAACTGTGCTTGGGTTGTTCTATGTGTTTCATAAAAGCCCAGCCAGGTTGGGGAGTCTCGTTTTAAATGACCTATAATCCTCATGTGGGCTCTCCCCACACTCCAGCAACATTACACTTTCCCAGACCACTCCTTCAAACTCTCTCACATCTCAGATTTAAAATACTCTTGCCCTCCTCACTCACACTTTTGTTTCCAATTTCATAGAAGAAATAAAAGCTACCCGAAGTGATTCCATAATGGTACCAATATACACACATAATTCTGTAAGTATCAGGGCTACAAAATCATGCTTTTCCCTCTAGAGGGCTTGCATGATCTTGTCTATCAACTTTCTCACCTACGGCTGCCCAAAGCCTTTGCTTTTAACACTCTTTCAAAAATTCCCCTCTTAACTGGGTCATTTCCATTAACGCACAAATACTACTTTATACTATCCTCTCTTTCTGTCTCCTCTCACCTCATTACAACACCTTATTGTAGATTACTGCTGTAAAGTGTTGCACATCCCACTCATTCCCAAACTGATTGTACTATAAAATATAGCAAACACAGAGCACACAAAACAAATTTGTTGGGCTCAATTCCCAGAACAACAACAACAAAAGAAACAAAATACACCCAAAAAATGTGAGCTGAATGACTTAGTAGAGAGCAAACAACTGTATAACTATCACTAAATGAGAACGAAATATTGCCTTATCCTTCCTGTTGCTATTATCATCTCATCTGTCCCTAAAGCAAAAACTAGTGTCATTCTGAAGGACTTTTGCTTGGTCTGTTTGATTTTCACACAAATATATATATTCCATTTACTATGTTGACAAGATTCATCCTTAGAATGACATGCAGTTTTTGTTCATTTCTACTACTACAAAGTCTCCTATTTTATTTATTATTGTTGTTGTTTGAGACAAGGTCTCACCCGACTGACCTGGAACTCACTATGTAGATGACACTGGTCTTAACAGAAATTCTCTGCCTCTGCTTTCCAAGTGCTGTGGTTAAAAGAAAGCACCACCAGGGTGCTTTACTACTTTACTAATACAAGGTCAGACATTTTAACTTTTTTTTTTAGTATTTATTTATTATGCATACAATATTCTGTCTGTGTGTATGCTTGCAGGCCAGAAGAGGGCACCAGACCTTATTACAGATGGTTGTGAGCCACCATGTGGTTGCTGGGAATTGAACTCAGGACCTTTGGAAGAGCAGGCAATGCTCTTAACCTCTGAGCCATCTCTCCAGCCCACATTTTAACTTTTGGAACCAATACAGACTTACTGCTATAAACATTTTGTCTTTGCTTCCTGCTGTATGCATATATACATTTCTAACACACTTCGGCACGAAATTTCTGGGTCATGAAGGTTGTAAATGCTGATTTTTAGCATGTACCTGTTATGGACTATTCCTTTACATTGTGTGAAGATGTGTCATTGTGACTGGTTTCATTAAAAAGCTAAACAGCCAATAGCTAGGCAGGAGGTAGGTATAGGAGGGACTTCTGGACAAAAAGAGCTCTGGGAAGAAGAAAGGCAGAGTGGCCAACCAGGATGAGCATACTGGAGATGTGACAACGAGCATGCAGAAGAACATAGATTAAAAAGGTATGGGTTAAGTTATAAGAGCTACTTAGAAACAAGCCTAAGCTAAAGTTAAAAAAGAAAAGTCTGTCTACAAATGGGCCAACACGGGGGCTCAAATCTATAAACACAGGGCCTGAGGAAGAAAAAAAAAAGTTCTGGATAAGGAGTTGGATGTAGCTTCCTAGTCCTGAAATCTCAGGCAGGTCAGTGCTCTGTGGCATACGGAGGCGTGGTGACTGACTGCTGCTTGTGGGCTAGAGTCTTCCACCAGTGGCTGATATAACAGTTTAAGATTTGTCTCCCGCAATCAGAGAAGGCTAGAGATGGTCAGTAAAGACAGATTCAGATGAAAAAATACCTCTAAACAGGTTATAGTTGCTTCAAATATGTGTGTAAGCTTAAGAGAAGAAAATGGGTATAGACAGTCATAAAAAAAGAGTTTATAAATAATAAAGTCTTTAAGGGAGAATAAAATAATGTAAAAAGGGTAAGTCACATGAAGATGGAAAATGTGCAGATATCCTGCATGGTACTGTGTTAATTTTGAATTTTTTGGAGGCTAATGAACAGAGAACAACAGCTGCTAAGAGACACTGGATTATGGAAGGGGCTGCTGAATAAAACCAGTCGTTTATTTCATTTAGGATAGTCTTTTTTTTTAATTTTTTTTAAAAAAAAATATTTATTTATTTATTATACAATATTCTGTCTGTGTGTATGCCTGCAGGCCAGAAGAGGGCACCAGACCCCATTACAGATGGCTGTGAGCCACCATGTGGTTGCTGGGAATTGAACTCAGGAACTTTGGAAGAGCAGGCAATGCTCCTAACCTCTGAGCCATCTCTCCAGCCCTTCATTTAGGATAGTCTTAACTTTAAAATGGAAATAAGAAAATATACTGCTTTGGGGAAGAGGTTATGCTTTTGTTTCCAAAGAAAATGAAAAGCTGTGGATTCCTTCAAAGTTGATAGAAATCAGATTTGATTGGGGGGAAACCCCTCAAAATCCAGGCTACAGACATAAAGGAATAAACCTAAAAAAAACTACAGACAACTGATATATGTTTTACCTGCTCAAACATAAACAAAAAAATCATCTTTAGCTGACTTGTGCACACATTCCATACTTGTGTTAATACAGATATGTATGTTACTTTCGACAGTTTATTATGTGTTTTCAGAGCAAGGAGACCAGACTCCAATGAAAATGTGTGGCCTAGGTGATCTAGTCTCTCAGAGTACATCAATTGTTCTACATTCAGAACAGCTTTAAGGCTGGGGACTGAGATGGTCCAGCTTTACAGACTATTCTAGTCAGTACTACAGAAAAGTCTTATATTTTCCCACTGCACAGAAACTGGCCAACAAATGTCATGGATAGTTTTCCCAGGACTTGACCATTATCTCAATTTTCTCAAGGTCCCCTAAAATGCTGTTGCCCACAGACAACAGGAATCAGTCTAGAGAATAGGAGGTTCACATCCCCAAGAGGTGGAGTAGATAGGTTTCCGTTGTTTGGTGGGTTATGAATATTTTTCATTTGGCAGGTTGGTTGCAAGTTGTTATTGGTAATGGTCAGGAAAAAAACTAAACAAGGAAGATTAGAGTCAGGGATCTCATTCTGAAAAGAAAAAGGGGGATATAAAAATGATCAGATAAAAGGGAAGCTATTGAATCTCTCATTTTTCTTTTTCATTCTCTTTTATTTTCTCTTACACAGGGTTCTCTGTGTAGCCTTGGTTGTCCTGGAACTCACAGAGATCCACTTGCCTCTGCCTCCTGAGTTTACTGTGCACCTCCTGGGATTAAATGTACACCACCACTGCCCACCTCAAATCTCTCATTTTTCTACTGGGTTATTTTTCTTATTGATATACAGAAACTACATTCCTGGATTTGAGCACTTTACTAGTTATGAATGTCACAAACAATCTTTTTAGCAATAGCTTATTTTTCTTCCACTCTCTTATTTAATGAATATAGTCTTTAAGAAAGTTGACTGTAGAGCACTTGACCTAGCATGAACAAGTCCTTGGGTTTGATCCCTATTTAATATATCAACTCCCCTTTCCTTTTTGGCATGCATCTTATGATCTGTTTAAGAAATCTTTCCCAATTTTAAAGATATATTCTATCTTTAAAGATATATTCTATCTTTAAAGATATATTTATGGCTCTGCCTTCTTATTTATATTTGTAATACACAGAATACAGATTGCTTTCTATGCTGGAAATAAAGGTTTCTCTTTTGTCCTTAATTACGAGATTCATGCAATGGCATTTGCTGCTTAAAGGATTATCCTTTCAGGGCTACTCAGTGACCTCTTAGTCATCAGTTAAGTATTCCTGTAAGATAAATTCCCTGTTTTGTTCTACTGATCTGCCTTATTTTTTATGAGAACATAACAATATCTTGATTATTATAGTTTTTAAAGAAATTTTAATAAGTCAACAATATCTAGTTCTTCCAACTCTTTGTATTTTCAGCGACAAAATCAATCAATCAAATTATAAACACACACACGCACAAGATTATGGTTATGACTAGAACTACACTAAATTATCAAACGAGAGAATCAAAATCTTTATAATACTGATATGAACAGAGTATTTTTTTCATTTATTTAGGCATTTAATTTCTCTCAATAGTACACTTGATATGTTCTAGTAATTCTAAAAAGATACTCTAAAAATATCTTCTAGCTTGAAAAGAACTAACACATGCTAAAAACCTTTTCCTTAGAAATATTGTGCTAGGCATGGTTTAGTCCCAGCACTTGGAAGGCAGAAGCAGGCGGATCTATGTGAGTTTGAGGCCAGCCTGGTCTACAGAGTGAGTTCCAAGACAACCAGGGCTATACAGAGAAACTCTTTGTCTCAAAAAACAAAACAAAATGAAAGAAATACTGACTTACAAACCATCAACCTTACTAAACACTTATGGATTATAATGTTCTATCTATAATCTATTGGGGGTAGGAGGTTGAAAATAAGGTTGTGATAGGGCTTATATATCCCAAGGCTTTCCTCAAACTCACAATCCTCCTGCCTCAGCCTCCAAGTTTTTACCACACCTAGCTTAAATAAAATCTTTTAGTATCTTTCAAATTCTTATTGTCTCGCCTGGCCAAAACATCCAGTATAACACGGAGCAGAAGTAGTAATGATGAGCACTATGCATGCTTCTGACCTTTCAGAATCTCTATTCAACACGGGTACTTGCGTTAAGGGACTTTCGTGTTGTGCTGTTTAGCTACCCTACAGATCAGATTAAGAAAATTTCTTTTAAAGTTCCTAAGGCATATCTTGACAGCAACAAATTTTATCAAATATTTTCTTTGTATTTCATGAAATAACCATATCAACATATCCTTTTTCTGTTACTATAGCAAATTTCAGCAACTTCAGCTTCCTGTGTGGAATATACCAACTTGGTATAAAACTGAACATATACAATCTACATATTGCTAGATTCACTTCACTTTTCATTTGTAGTCCGTATCTATGCTGTCAGTGAGATTATGCTAACTCCTTGTTTATTGCACCTTTATCTAATTTCCACCACTGATTTCATGATGCACACTAGTATGGTCCTTCTTTTTCTAATAAGGACTGGCTTTGCTTTCCTTAGATGTATATGCAGTGACAAGGTTGTGTGTGAATGGAAGTTTGTTATTATTTATGTATGTCTGTGTAAAAGGCCTTAAATAGTTTATTGATTTAATAATTATACTTTACAGTTTCTGCTTTTCTCTGGTATCAGTTATATTTTTGTAGGAACTAACAATGTGATTAAAATTTTTTGTGTTTTATTTTGTTTTGGGATCTTTGTACATATCCCCAGAATTCACTATGTAGACCAGACTGGCCTTGCACCCAAAGATATGCCTGCCTCTACCTACAAAGTGCTGGGATTAAAGGCATTAAAGGTCTTGATCTAAATTTTTAAATATACTTATAATACCTACTTATAAGATGTACACGACATCTACGTTCTTAAAGATTTTTATTTTGAGATTTATTTTTGTAATTTTGAATTGTGTGTGTGTGTGTGTGTGTGTGTGTGCGCGCCTGTGCGTGCAGGTGCTCTCAAAGGCCAGAAGAAGGAATGAGATCCCCTGAAGTTGAAATTATAAGTGGTTGTGGATGTTAAGTATTAGATCCCTGGTTGCTGGATTCCTCCACTACTGATACAATAAGCCAAATCAGAACAAATTAATAAATCAAGATTTAATAGCCGGGCGATGGTGGCGCACGCCTTTAATCCTAGCACTCGGGAGGCAGAGGCAGGCGGATCTCTGTGAGTTGGAGACCAGCCTGGTCTACAGAGCTAGTTCCAGGACAGGCTCCAAAGGCA
>NC_022020.1:14774234-14808246 GCF_000317375.1 Microtus ochrogaster | reverse complement strand
AAAAAAAAGATTTAATAAACAAGGTAATGCAAAGCAGAACACTTCCAGGTGACCCTCAGGAAGGCAAAGAAAAGAACAGGAAGGAAGACACACACAGCAGATCTATGGGCCAGGTCTTAAATAACCAATAGGCATGGTCTTGAGAAGCCCTGGGGAGGGGCTCACTTTTGGTGGGCTTTCTGAGGGGAGGGGCTGCTATTTGGCCAGCTTTCTTAGTGGGCAGGGTCTGGGGGGAGAGAGAGAGGAAGGCAGGGCTTCCACCTAATCATCCCAAACTCTTTGGATATATGGGAGCCAGGATCTTAGGTGACATTTCCACCAGAACAGTGAGCTGCTCACTGTAGGTGCATGGAGTCAAACTTGAGTCCTCTGAAGAGCAGTACACTCTCTTAACCCCTGAGCCACATCTCTCCAGCTCCTTTTTAAAGAATTTTTATGCAAGCAATTTGGTACTGCTGTCTACAGGCACATTGTTGTGCAGCAGAGGTCTAGAATTTCTTCTCTTCCAAAATGGAGAAGATATATCTTCTATGGTTACAAGGGGTAAAACAATAGTTGTCTCTAGAGGTGGAAGTAATTGGAAAGGAAAATAAAGAGAATTTTCAGGGGTTATATCTTGTTTGGATGATGTCACACAGCTTCGTACTTACACATAAAAATTCAGTAAGCTATACATGTAGGACTTAAGAACTTCCCTGCTTCAAGTTTCATGCACCTAAAATCTTTTTGTAAAAGGTTGAACATATGACTATTTTTATGAATGCTTAGACTCCCCTACTAATCTGTTGAGAGAAGTAATCATTTTCCTAGTTCCTGAGTCAGTAGAGCAGTAACATACTGAAATGTTACTTTATTAGCAATGAACTTAGAGTTCAAGTATAATTCAACAGTAACTGACAGAAAAGTAAGCGCTAAGCATATCTTGGGAATGTAGACAAGCCTTGCATTGAAATATGATTAGGACCACACTATGTACTTACCCCTCTAACCTCACATCTGGTAAAGATCTGTTGAGTGCAATCATCTCACTTGCCATTAAATTAAACTGATTGATTTTAAACATCTCTTTCATCTTTTCTTGATCCTCTTTAGGAATGACGACTGGTTTCCCCATTTCTCCAGGACCTTCATGAGGCTTCTGCACTGGCTCTAGAACTAATAAGAAATATGCTTAACTGATACCAATTTCATAACAATTACCTCATGCTTTTGTTAACAACATCCAAGTTAAAAACTGTGCTCAACAAGCAGAGCCTCTTCTGGAGTCTCCAGTCTGTTCACGCCTCCAAGGTGCTGTGCAGTTTTCCCACTTTGAGGAAATGACACAGACCGCTCAGCTTTAGAATGCTTAATAGTTTTGCAGAGGGTCAACTTAAAATTTTCTTTCTTTGAAACCATCATGAACACCTCCAACTAGTCCTTACTATCCCTGTCTCTCTTCTAGTCCATTCCCTTTTAGACACAAGCACCTATTCATTCGAAGTCCCAATCTTGTTAGATGACTTAACACTTGTCTGAAATCCTTTGAGGGCATAGCACTGCTGCAGATGAGCCAAAATCCTCATCATGACACAGGATCCTCTTTCAGTCTAACAAATGCCAAGACTTCAGGCACTAGGCTCAGTCTGTGGGTCACAACCCTTTTGGGGGTGGGGTCATCAAATGACCTTTTTCCAGTGGTCATTTAAGATCATTGGAAAACAAAGATATTATGATTCACAACGGTAGCAAAATTAGTTATGAAGCAGCAACAAAAGTAGTTTTATAGTTGGGCGTCACCGCAACATGAGGAACCGTGGTAAGCGTCACAGCATTAGGATGGCTGAGAACTACTGCCCGAGATAAGATAGGCAAGCAGGAGACTTGATACCTGCTAACAAAGCATTAATGTTCCACTTTGCATCATAGCATTAGATCTTCAGTACAATTCTGATTTTGAGATTCCCTCTATTGTTTGGTAACATAATTTGTAGAAAATTAACATTTAATATTAAATAAAAAAAACTAAACTGAACAACTGCTAAAAGAACCAACCACAACATTGTTAGAAATATAATTAAAACATAGGAACTTAGGGATTACAATTAACCTCAGAATTTAAATCTATATATAAACTTATTTTTATATAAAATAAATTTTATATTTTATAAAAAATTTTAACTTTCACAGATCTAAATATATAGCTATAAAATTTAAATATAAACATAAGATATAGAACTTTATTATTCATCAGTAAAAATGAGTGCTATACTTAAGCAAACAGTGGTAAAAAGGCTATTCTACTCACCATCCCCAGCAGGAAGTCCTCTCTCCTTCTTCTGATCACACTTGTTGCACTCACTGAAGTACAGCAGCAGAAACATATCCAAAAGTACCCAAACCAAGGAGGTGGCTAGAACCACCTTGCAATATGCAAATTTTCTCATGGCACTTTAAGTCAAATGTAAAATTTTAATATATATATATATATATATATATAAATATACAAATATCATGAAAATTATTCCAATCTGGTTTCATCAGAAATCATGGTCATACCCTATAAAGAAAAAAAAAAAGGCTGTCTTAAATTCAAGGAAATAGATCATGATTAATTTAACATTAAATGTTAAGAGATATGAATTAATTTCATCAACAAGAAATTCTATTATTATATAGTAACTCTTACAGAGCAGTATCCAATTAAAAAATGAGCAAAGGATATAAAATGCCTTTATAAAAGAGAACTCTAAATAGCTAATAACTATGTAAAAATGTGCTTATTTCCCTGTAACTAGATATGTAAATTAAAACAACAGTAAGCTACTATTTCAGTCTTCTCAAACAAGGGTCTTAACTCCCTTTCTGTTCAACTGCTCTACTGAATTCTAAGGCAAAAGCTGAACTATTAATTAACACCAGATCCTCAATAACTGACTATGCAGTTCTCCCTACAGTCTGTACTGCACAGTTTTTCAGTCTAATTCCTGTCCTCCTTTTTCTACCAAATGCTATGTAGAAACTTCAATCATACTCACCTGAAAACATTGTCAGAACACACTGCAGGGAGAGAAGGAATTCTAAGACCTAAGACCAAGTCTTAACTCTGATGATGTCAGTTTTTTAGTTCCTATCTCCCACTCTTCTCCATCCCATGACACTCTTCTATCACTGAGAACTCATTCACAATCTGGAATAATAATTTGGAATATTCTAACTAAAACTGTTTCCACCAAGTGAATGTTTATCTTAAAGAGCTCAGGAGCAGTCTGAGAAGAGTGTCATTGAGTCACTAACACAAAGGCTCAAAGGCAAAGGCCTGGGTCTTGTCATTGCTGACAGGAGAGAAACACACCATATGTGTTCCATCAAGTAAGCAGAGGAAACACCTTGTACATGTGTTCCATGCTGAAAAGGGTATAAGCAAATGCCCTAAGAAGCAGGCAGATGGGCGATGTAGCAGTTTCACACAAGGGTGGCCAGCAGAGATGGATTATTTGAACAATTCAGAACAGGTGAGTTCATCTATGAACTACGTAGATAGTTCTTTACAAGGTTCTTAGACAAAAGCCAGAAAATTACCTGAAAAAGTACTAAATGATACTTGTAAGCATACAGAATTATTATTTATTTCTGTTTTCGTCACCAGGGACTTTGATCTCTAACATATGTTTTCATCAGAACAACATTCTCTTAGACTGCAAGGTGGGGAGTAACAAGGGTACTACTGATTTTTTCTGCCTCAAAATCATGCCTTTTCAATGAGACATTTGATTGTGTTACATGCAGTGAGTAGTTACTAATAACTACAGGAAAACATGAAAGAATTACAGAACACAGTATCGCAGCAAAGTGGCTCTCACAAAAACTAGGCATGCTCATTTATATTTGAGCGATGTCACAGGGAAGACCGACTACCTGGCAAAGAACCTGACTGCTAATACAGGATATTTAAGATACAAACAAACAGGATCTCATGTAGATCAAGAGAACCTAAAACTCCTAGGTAGCCAAGGATGGCCTTAAATTTCTGTTCCTCCTACCGCTAACAGTGCTAGGATTATAGGTATGCAACACATTTAATAGGTTTATATGGAGCCAGGAATCAAACCCAGGATCTCATGTATCCAAGGCAAGCCTTTTATCACGTGAGCTACGTCCCCAGACACATTCTTTGAACTCTAATGAGCATTTCTCTAATATATATTACTGTCAGTTCATTTATATCTAAAAATGATGTCTTTTCACATTTAGACAACTAAGGAAAAAGAAAAACATGTCTACAAAACAACCTGTGTGCCAATTTCTTTTTAGTATCTTGAAGTATCCTTTATATCAAATACTTGGGATAAGAACTGCTCCAGATTTAAGTTTTTCAGATTTTGCAATATTTGCACAGACTTAATTTGTTTAGCTCCACAATCCAAAATCTGAAATATTCCAAAATCTTTTACGTGTTCATCTGCATTCAACGTTCCAGATTTGAGAACATTTTAGATTTCTAACTAAGGATGTGCATACAAGTTATACACTTATACAGTGAAACACAACTCAGAATTTAAAAATCACTATGGTGATAACTAAAGTACTGCTGTGGCCACTCTGAGTTACTGTCTCAAGTTTAGAGACAGGAGAACAAGCATAACCAAGAATACTGCTGAAATCCTTAACAGAGCATACTGGCTCATGTGTTTATCTGGGGCATGAAATGTTGAGTATTTTTGTTTCTAGCTCATAGCTTACGTTTAGTAAAAGAATATCTTTTATCATTCAAATTTCCCAAGTCTTAAGAAATACTTATACCTGGAAATCATTACTAATAATGAAAGTTTTTATGTCAAAGATTTTACCTTTCCTATTTAAGTAAGGGGCTAATGTCACTGTCTCCCAAAATGATAAATTGTCTCCACTTACTTAAACAACAGGTCATGCTTTCCTAAAAGAATGCAATACTTACCGTATTGTAAATCAAGTTTGTGAGACTCTATGTTTGGCTCCATTGACCAGTCTGTCTCTTCATATCTAGAAATGCTATCTAAATTATAATAACTAGCTTATTCTTGGCATATAGTAAAACAAGTCTTCTCAACTATAACTATTAAAAACATATTACACTTTTACTGTGTGTGTATGTGGGAGGATGATGGAGATCAAAGGACAATCTCCTGGAGTCAGTTCTCTATTATGTGGAAGGGTTCTAAGTTCAGAACATAAAGTAAGTTATCTTTGAGGACCTAGGCAAGAGATAGGAGTTAAACTCAGGTTGTCAGGCTTAGAAGCAACTGCCTTAACCCACTAAGCCACCTTGACTGGTACCTTTTTCACTATTCCTTTGGTTTTGGTTTGGTTTTTCAAGCTAGGGTTTCTCTGTGTTACAACTCTAGCTGTCCTGGAACTTGTTTTGTAGACTAGGCTGGCCTCAAACTCAGAGATTCACCTGACTCTGCCTCCTGAGTGCTTATCTTGCTGTTGTCTGCAGCACTATCTTTTGATGATAAATCTTAGCCAAGAGGTCATGTAAGTTTCCTAACCAATCAGTAGTAGACGAGCACCAGCACTCAGAGGCAGATGCAGGCATATTTCTGAGTTTGAGGCCAGGTTGGTCTACAGAGTGTGCTCCAGGACAAGTTAGGGCTACACAGAAAAACCTATCTAAAAAATAATATTAAATTAACTTAAAAAAATGAAAACAAAAACCAAATCATTAACAACTGAGACCTTCAAAACATGTGACATTAAAATTTCCTACTTCTTCAAATGAATAAATCAATGTATAGGGATGAAGTTAATAAAGCAGGCCTAAAATTGTTATCCTTAGAAAAGTGTAGCAAGGTTGGCCCTTACCTCAAATCAGGGAATCTGAATTATAAACAGTTCTCTACAGTGATATAAAGCATCCTCTAATTAAGAAGTATGCCCTACTGTGCCTTAACTGTACAATCTGGTTTATGTTAAACATCCACTTCTTCCTTCTGTGATTTTGGAATTTTGGTATGTGCTAGATATAAGGTATCTTTACATGCCCAACCCAGTAAAAAATCTAGGGCATGAGCTGTCTCTCCCTTCTCTCCTCTCCTCTCCTCTCCTCTCCTCTCCTCTCCTCTCCTCCTCTCTCCCTCTCTCTTTCTCTCTTTTTGCCCCTCTCTCTGTTCTCCTTCTTCCCCTTCCCTTCCATAAATATCCAACCTCACTCTGCGTGGCATGCCTAACCGTCCATCTCGTAGCAGCCACTCGGGGATTCGCAGCATATTTATTTAATCCATCACAAATATTCCATGTGTTGTCACGACTGTTGGGGAAACTAATCACACCCTGCTGTCCCTCAGGGAAAGAATGCTTACAAGCTTACTCCTGGTTTCCTCCAGATTTTAAATGTGTCCTTTTGCTGCAATGTATCTCCGTTGCTAGTATTCCTATACTGAAGCCATTTGAGTCCTCCAGGCCAATTAGAAGATCTGGGAGTAGTCTAAGGAGCCCCATATTAAAACAAAAGGAAATGCTTACTAAACCAAAAGTTTAAACTCAAATTTCAGTTCTGACACTTATTTATTATGTGGTCTTAACAGGGTCAGTTTATTTTATTTGCGACAAACAAAACCTGCACAGCCTCTTCTTATATAGTTCCACTGCAATAATACACACTCAGTAAATAAATGGTATTTCTAAAGGTGCTTTCTTAGAGGAAACCATCAGGATTCTTTTACATATACATGGATGCAATGAAAATGAACATCTGAAATGCTGCAAAGAGAAGTTCACAGACAAACTACTCCAGTATCTTCACACTGGTACTGTGAATTAGTTCTCAGTCACTAGAGAAGATTAGGGGTTAAGTTTAGTTCTACCTAAAGACTTCCTTTCTGAACCTGGTCCTCATTTAGTCTTCAAACTGATTTGCTAATGAGAAATAACTATAAATGTACTAGTATAGCAGTGCTGGGACTACAAACTGCTATTTCTCAAATTTTATTAAAGTAAGAACTTAGTACAAAACCCTTCTATGGCTAAGCATGGTGGCACATGCCTTTAACACCCGCTTGAAGGTGAGGGAGGAAGAGATGCAAGTAAAGCTCTGTGAGTTTGAGGCTAGCCAGGGCTACAGAGGGAAATTCTGTCTAAAACAAAAACAAACAAACAAGCCGGGCAGTGGTGGCACAAGCCTTTAATCCCAGCACTCAGGGAGGTAGAGGCAGGCATATATCTCTGTGAGTTTGAGGCCAGCCTGGTCTACAGAGTGAGTTCTAGGGCAGCCAGGACTGTTTCAAAGAAAAACCAAAACAAGCAAACAAAAAAACAGCAGCAGCAACAACAAAAATCTTCCAATGCACGTATATAAGACATAAAATCCAACGCATATTTTAAAATCCATGGAGAAGTGCAACCTTGAAGTCACTGATTTCCAATTTTATCAACTTACCCCAAAGAGGCTTTTCAAATGAATTCATATCACAAATCCACATGTTTCACATCATCTGTTGAAAAATAAATTTCCTAAAATCAGTAAATTTCAAAGTAACTCTTTCCTGTTCCCTTTCCTCCACTATCCTATACACCCGACTTAGGCTAGCCACCCACTTGAATGCAAGGGTCATTAATTATTCAGCTATTTCTCTGAGTAAAGTACCTGGAGCATAGGCACTCCAATTAATGTCTATTATATATATACACATATACATATATACATGTGTATAGTGTATGTGTGTGTATGTACGTGTGTGTGTGTGTGTGTGTGTGTGTGTATGTATAGTATGTTACTGAGAACTAACAGCAAATTCAATTGAAATAGAACAAATTATCTTTTCTTCTCTTAGAAAACTATGATGGCATCAACTTTTAAAATGAGAGGGCCAAAGACAGGTAGACAGCATCTGCAGTGGATACTGTTTAGTCCTTATTTCATACCCAAAATTTTCACCATATTAGACTCCAGTGGAATTCTAATGATAATTCTCTACTAGGCCACGTATTCCTGATTGGACCATGCCAACCACAGCCTCTCTATTTACCTTGCCAAAGCACATGATCAATGGGACCTGTAGGGAAATCTGTCAGAAAGTATTGGGGAAAAAGATGACAAAGGAGAAATATTTCTTTCTACCTCTAGATACTCTGAATCAACACATACTTCAAGTCCTGAAGCTATCTTGAAGCCATAAGAAAAAAAGACTTTATGGTCTGAGAATGGCAAACTGAATCTGTGGAAAGCATTTGGACCACGGTATCATGAAGCCGGATCAACCTCGAAATCTCCTTCCTTCATATGAACCTCCTTGTGAGATGATAAAACTCTCAGTGATGAGGCACTGTGCTCCTACATCAAAAATCCCCTAATAACACCTTTCAAGCTACAATCATTGATTCAGATGAG
This sequence comes from Microtus ochrogaster, assembly GCF_000317375.1. Taxonomy (NCBI): domain Eukaryota; kingdom Metazoa; phylum Chordata; class Mammalia; order Rodentia; family Cricetidae; genus Microtus; species Microtus ochrogaster. The sequence continues at coordinate 14,799,899 of NC_022020.1, read as the reverse complement.
AATACATCCTGTGAAGAAAAAAATGAAAGTGTAAATAGAGGATCTGTCTAGCAGCAGAATTTCAACATAAATTTAATGACTACAAACTAGAATCTGGTGTAACATTCCCATCTTAGAAATGATATTAAAGTCATGTATCATTTAACAAGGGTGTGTTCTGAGAAACTTGTCATGATGTAGTTTCATTACTGTTTGAGCATAAAACTGTTACTTACATAAACCCAGCACCAAAGCCTACTACAAATCTAGGTTCTAAGGTGTATTTATCATGGTATATTTGGTCCACCTTTGTGTGAAACCCTGTGCATGGCTTCAGCTAATCAACTGAAAATCACATATTCCCAGTATGTTAAACTGTCAATTATATACAAGACACTGTTAACAGAGAAAAATAAAACATGAAAAAGTTCAGTCTCAGGTATAGTGTGATTGGGTTCCTCCCAAAGACTGTATGTTAGAAACAGGGATAAATGAAGCAATGGGAATAGGGACTCCCATGATGTTATTAGTGCCTTTTATTAAAGAAAGGAGAGAGAGATGTCAACAGAAATACACATTTACTTTTTGGATTTTGTTTTTTTGAGATGGGGTCTCACTATGTAGCCTTAGTTGGTCTGGAATTCACTATGCAGATCAGGCTGGCCTCAAACTCACAAGAGATTCACCTGCCTGCCTTGCATACTTTTGTCCCTCCACCATGTTATAACATAGCAAGAAAGTCCTCACCAGATGCTGATTCCTTTGATACTGGACTTCCTAGTTTTCAAAACTAAGACAATACATTGCTTTTATTTATGATTCATTTTTTCAATAATTCTGTGGTAGGAACATAAAATGGGTTAACAGATCCTGCCCTAACAAATCTTATCTTCAGACATGGTAGGATGGTGGAGCATGTCACAATTTACAAATTGATTTTACATCTTTGCAAAATGTTTCAAAAGTATGAGAAGATGCTGGGTGGTGGCGGAGCATGCCTTTAATCCCAGCACTCGAAGTTAGAGGCAGGTGGATCCCTTTGAGTTTGAGGCCAACCTGGTCTACAAAGGGAGTTCCAGGGAAGCCAGAGTTCCAGGGAAGCCAGAGCTGTTACACAGAGAAACTCTGTCTTGAAAAACCAAAACAGCCGGGCGATGGTGGCGCACGCCTTTAATCCCAGCACTTGGGAGGCAGAGGCAGGCGGATCTCTGTGAGTTCGAGACCAGCCTGGTCTACAGAGCTAGTTCCAGGACAGGCTCCAAAACCACAGAGAAACCCTGTCTTGAAAAACCAAAAAAAAGAAAAGAAAAACCAAAAACAGAAAAAAAAATTATGAGTAGATACAGATTATAAGGAAGGAAAAAAAGGAAGAAAAAACTGGTGAAGAGAAATATCAATTTGTTTTATGATTCAGAAAAGGCAAAAGTATATGATAGGAAAAAGGTAAAGATATATTTGCATAAACTGAGCTTAAAAAGAAGCAGGTAAATGGATAAATGTCTGTCAACAGCAAACAGAATTAGGAGCTCATAGTTCAAAGATATATGGCAAACAGAAATTCTTGGCTACATTCTAAGGCATCTAAAAAGTAATATCTAGGGTAACATCTTCTATCACTTTTATCACTTCAACACAAATGCCTAAACATTAGGAAAGAGTGTATGTTAGATTTTCCCTAGCCAAAAACCTAGACACTAAAAAACAGCATTGAACATTATCATTCTGGAGAGCAGTTTCTGGGACATAAAGAATCCAGCAGGAACTTCCCCAGATCAGAAGCTAACACTATTTTCTAGTCTTGGAATTCTCAAAGTTTAGAAGGGTTTCTTCTGTATTTTTGCCAAACTACCAATCTTACTCCATAATTATGCCTTATTTCCCTCCAATTATCTGCTCTCCTCTGTGCAAGTGGTCTTTACATTCTGGTGTGGCTTCATATCAGTGAAATGGCTTCTTGATGAAATCACTACTCTAATGTCCTACCAACATCACCAATCAATTTCTTTTTCAGCCACAATGTACTTGATGTTTCAAACATCTTTAATTATGTTTAGAACAGTCAGGGTAAAAACTAAAAAAGAATTCTCTTGGTTTGCAGTCTTTAGACTTCTTTACTACCCACCCCGACTCCTTTGTCTCTGCTGAGGAGACATCCTCAGAGCACAATTAAAACAAATGTTATCAGGATTAAGATAATAAAAAGAAAAAGCACAGCCATTAAAAGATAAGGTGTGACATTTAATGAAGTGCCATGTGCTTGGCATGTGGCCTCCATGAGACAAAAATCAAAAGCATAAAGACACCACAAGGTCCTTTCAGTAAAAGTATAGAAATGTGTATGCACCAAAGTGCAAGCTATGCTACACTAACTTGCCCATCAGATGAAACAAGAACAATGATCTGAAAATACCTTGACTTCAAAATTTGGATCTAAGGTTATGATGCTTTGGAAACGTTCTTCTTTTGTTTTCACAGAGGATGAGACCCTGTGATTGCTTCTGTCCCAATATGGTATGATGGACCACGTCCTCCTGAAAGGTTGCTGTGAACACCTTCAAAAAATTACTTCACGCCCAGCATTCGGGAGGCAGAGGCAGGTGGATCTCTGTGAGTTCGAGGCCAGCCTGGTCTACAAGAGCTAGTGCCAGGACAGGCTCCAAAGCTACAGAGAAACCCTGTCTCGAAAAAAAAAAAAAAAATTACTTCACTCAACTGCCGACTGAGATGAACCTGGCACACAGGTTACACCATAAAAGACCTGATTAACGGTGCCCCTATACAACAGGAAGAAGTTTGGAGAGAAAAAACTGTGCCCATGTTCCCAAATATTGCTTATAAATGTTCTTTTACATTTAAAGGGGGAGATGATATAGATATGAATAATTTGCATTGGTATAAATCTTGGTTTATTGACATAAATTTAAGGTCAGTCTTGTTATATGTATATGTATTTCTGATATTAAAGTATGTGATTGTGTAGTTCATTTAAAATGTAATGTATAATTAGAAAATATAGGTTGTTAATGGACAATCATCAATAATAGTCAAGCTTGTAGTCATGTTAGATTTTCTAGATGTGCATAGATATATTTCACATAGGCATTCTTCATTTTTTTCAAAGACTATAGAATATGGCATTTAATGTTTTAATAACTTAGGGCTTTTCATGACAATGAGACACGTCTGCTCCTAGCAGCACCAGCTACTTCAAGAGGAAGATGGGCATTGAAGAGGCTCCTTATGGAGTTTGATAGCCAGTTGGGCAAGAAATTGCTCTTGCCTGGACTGTTGCATAAACCGGACACAAAGAACCCACAGAGAGGACTGCTGAACTTGCCTAGAGGTGAGATGGTCTTTCGGGGTTCCTGATTTATGAAAGAGTCTACGAGACATTCTGCAGGACACAGCAAAAAGTGAATGAACTGTCTGTGAATTTTCCTGCTTCATGGAAATTTCTGCTGGATACTATGGGCCTGTAGGCTGAGATGGATGCCCTAAAGGTACAAAAAACTTTGGGTGACTGTCCAGACAGAGAGATGTCTCTGTTATTTCTATTTTACTTAAGTAATATTATATCCTTCTGGAGTCTTTGATAGAGTTGAAGAATGGTTAGTTATAGTTACAGTTTTCCTAGTTATGATAAAAGATAAAATAGATATAAATATTGTAACTGTAAATCTTGCTTTGTAACTATTTTGTTGTATGTAATTTTGCTATGTTAAAGTTAAAGCCTTCCTTTTTGTTTAAACAACAAAAAAAAAGGGAAATGATGTAGGAGGGTCTTCTATCTATCTGTTGCTTTCATTGGTTAATTAATAAAGAAAACTGCTTGGCTCAATAGGTCAAAACACAGGTAGGCGGGGAAGACAGAACAGAATTGTGGGAGAAAGAAAGCAGAGTCAGGCCAGTGCCATGAAGCTCCAGCCCAAGATGGACGTAGGTTAGAATCTTACGGGCAAGCCACCACCTCGTGGTGCTATACACATTAATAGAAATGGGTTAATCAAAATGTGAGAGTTAGCCAGTAAGAGGGTAGAGCTAATGGGCCAGGCAGTGTTTAAATGAATACAATTTGTGTGTTGTTATTTCGGGTGTAAAGCTAGTTGTGCAGGAACCGGGCAGGACAAAAAGCAGGCCTGCTCGCCTCATCACTACAGTCCCACAACCCTGACCCCTGTAGTGACCTCTACTGCCTGAGAGGTGAACACAACAGATAGAACAGAGCAAGAAGAACTTTCTTGAGAAGATAGATACAAGCTGAAGAGAAAGAAAGGAGCAGGTTCCTGACAACACAATGCCATATATGGAGGAAAAGAAAAACCAGGCAATGAAATATGACTTGCAAGTTGTTAAACTGAAATAAGCCTTTTGCCCCCAAAGTTGTTTATGGTTATAGTATCTTATCACAGCAATAAAAACCCCAACTAAGACAGAAGGAAATGATATAAATTTTAATTAAAATAAAAAACTGTTAAGAAAAATGGGGTAAAATTTCTAATATTTGAATCTGAAATCTTCAGTTTTGTCTTTCACAATTAAATCTTCAATGCAAGTAGAATTTTAATATGTACACACACACACACACACACACACACACACACACACAAGACATGGTAGTGTTATTATGCCTGTATTATCTGTCCAAGGTTGACCTAGACTAAAGAACCTGCCTCAACAAAAAAGAAAAAAAGGAAACCATTTTTTCATGTAGATAAACAGTAAAATACTATTTAAAGATTATTCCATTTTCGGCCGGGTGGTGGTGGCGCACGCCTTTAATCCCAGCACTTGGGAGGCAGAGGCAGGCGGATCTCTGTGAGTTCGAGACCTGGTCTACAAGAGCTAGTTCCAGGACAGGCTCCAAAACCACAGAGAAACCCTGTCTTGGAAGAAAAAAAAAAAAAAAAAGGTTATTCCATTTTCATATATAGCGTAAGACTAAATCTTTCATATATCAGGAGTTAAGTAAATTCCGTTTTATACTTTAATTTCCTCCTTTGCTTTCTGTTTACCTGTGCCAAATACTTTAGTACCCCAATTATAAAGGTTTTAAACCCCTCCCCCCACTTTGTTTTTTCTGGCAATACTAGGAACCAGAACCAAACTCAGAGCTTCACATATATTAAAACAGTATTGATACTGAGCTACATATCCAGGTCTTACACTAAGTCTTAAAATCTCATACAATAATAAGCACTTAACTTCTAAAATATCTTGGCCAATCTTGACTTTTTGCTTCCAAATAGATTTTAAATTAACTTGTTGGTTCTACACGGATAAACAAATCATTTTCTAAAATATTCATTTTTCTAAAACTACAATTTATACATTAATGATGATTTAATTGGCACTTTCACAATAAATTAGTCTTTTTCCTCCTCTATGATTATATTCCAAAAATATCTTTAGAATGACTATGATGTCTTTTGGTTTACTTATATAACTTTTCTTAAAATTTTGCCCTGCCTGCCTGCTATCATTTGGATCTTAAATATTGTCATAATGACCCACACTGCAAATCTTGATCACAAAGTCAGTTTTGCTATTAGGAAGTGATGGAACCTTTTATGAAGGGGGTCTAGTTGGAGGCAGTAGTCATAAAGGGAGGGTGCCTTTCAAGGGGTACTGGGACTAAGGTCCCTTCCTATGTCTCTTTTTATTTCCCAGCTGTAGGCCGGGTGGTGGTGGCACACGCCTTTAATCCCAGCACTCAGGAGGCAGAGGCAGGCGGATCTCTGTGAGTTCGAGGCCAGCCTGGTCTACAAGAGCTAGTTCCAGGACAGGAACCAAAAAGCTACGGAGAAACCCTGTCTCGAAAATTTAAAAAAAAAAATTATTTCCCAGCTGTATCACACATTTCCAGCTCTGCTTCCACATGCCCCAGTAAAGACAATCAACTCTGGACTGAGACCTCTGACATCATGAGTCAACATAAGTCTCTGCCCTCTTAAAGCCAGCTTACCTTACTTATTACAGCATGAAAAGCTGACATAACACAATCCAAAGACACACGTTCCTTCTTAAATAATTAGGAAGATTTTTTTCACTATTCTGATATTAGCTATATTTTTATTGTATGTTGCTATTTAGAGTAACAAAACTGACTTTACTGTAGTAATTTTATATAAAAGAAGTTAATAAACTATTACAAATCTGAAAAACTTCTGTGTAGACTCTTGAATTTTCCATGAAAGTATTCCTATTGGCTCTAAAAGATGATGGCTTGGTTATTTCTTTCAGCCTGATGACTTCTCTTGCCCAGGGTCTTCAGGAGAGATGCAATGCAATGCTGGAGATGAAGGACAGTTATGGCTGCTAGGCTGCTGACATCTAAGAGAATACTATGAATGTCTTGCTATCAAGTATGATAATTGCTGGAGGCCTTTCATTGAGGTCTGTGGTGGCTTCAGTGAAACGGCTCTCATAGACTCATATATTTGACAATTGGTCCCCAGTTAGTGGGACTGTTTGGGAAGGATTAAGAGGTGTGGCCTTGCTGAAGGAGGTGTGTCACCAGGGGTGGGCTTTGAGGTTTCAAATGCCCATGCCATTAGTTCTCTCTGCCTCTGTCCAACTTGCAGAGAAGGATGCAAATTCTCAGTTACTGCATCAGCACCACGTCTGCCAGCTGCTATGCTCCCAATCAATAAACTCTTTCTTCTGTAAGTTGCATTGGTCTTGGTGCTTTGTCACACAGTAGAAAAGTAACTAAGATAATTATCTTTCATCATATCAAAAAATATCTTTTCTACTCTAAGTTGAATAGTTTTTTTTTCTTAACCATAAAAGATTTAATAAATTAACTTTCTGTATCTTAAAGCTAAGTGGCAGAGCACTGCCTAGTATAAAGTTCTGGGCTCAATCTAGGTACTAAAAGCAAGGGAAACACATTTAAACTGCTTGTATGGATAATTACATTAGTAGTAGACTTTTAAAATGTAAAACCAAATTTGTCTACTAATTTTTTTTTTCTTACACCTTACTGAATACAGGTAATCTAATTTTAACAGCCTGGTGTTATGGAGGCATTTTCTCAATTGATGTTCCCTCATCTCTAATGACTATTCCCTGTGTTAAGTTGACATAAAACTAGCCAGTACAAAGACCAAATGCTTCCTTATAACTGGGGCTCACTCCTAGTTTCAGAGGGCTAGTCTATTATCACCATGGCGGGGACAATAGCAGCAGTCAAGCAGGTACAGTGCTGGTGCAGTAGCTGAGAGGCAGACAGCAGAGAGCCCCCCCAGTGACACACCTCCTCCAACAAGACCACCATTCTAGTCCTTCCCAACAAATCTACTAACTGGAAATCAGACATTCAAACACATGAGTCTATAGGGACCATTCTTATTCAAACCACCACACACATACACATAAATACATTTTTTTAAAAATATATATTTATGGGCTGTGGCAGCACACACCTTTAATCCCAGCACTCAATTAGGGGCAGTCTGATCTACAGAGAAATCCTGCCTCAAGAAAAAAGAAGTACATTATTTTTAAAATTTTATTTTATGTGTTATATATGAACAGCATATCTATAACTTTGGAGTATTTGATTATATTTTCATTGCTCTGCTGATTAAATCGCCAACTTCAAGGTTTGTTTGTTTTTTTTTTTAACTTTTTAGATTGTGAGTTCATGTTTCTACTTTCTAAGTCCGTACCTAAGTCTATATTCCTGCATTCTTGAAGAAAGGATCTATCTTGAGCATGCCTGTAATCCTAGTAGGTGTGGGAAGAGACAGAAGATCAAGTGTTCAATGTTTAGCGTTGGCTATAAGGGAGTTCAAGGCCAGACTATGACACTGTTGAGGAAAAAGAAAGAGGTGAAGTCTTAGGAAAACAGAATAAGGAAATGAGAGAGAGAAAATAAAAGGGGAAAAGGAATGAGCAAGGGGTTTGCTTGACTGGTTCATAGTCCTAACAACCCGAGACCACTTTCCACTAAAATTTTGGTTTGGTTTTTTTTTTTTGTACCATTCACATAATCCTATGAACTCCAACTCCAAATCCAGTTGGAGTGGACTTATAGCAATAATTTCTCAGTTTCTCTCCATGTCACCCTCCCAGTGAACGTAAGACAAGACAAACAACCTGTTATGGTTTGAGTCTGAAATGTCCCCCCACTAGCTCCTGTGCTTGAACACGATCTCCAGCTTTAGGGTGTGGAACATGGGATCTTGCGGCCTATCTAGCACAAGTGGGAATCTGGGACAGGTCCTGAAAGTTGTATCTGCTTCTAGTGCCTGTCCAAGTACTCTGCTTTCTGGTCACTCATCATTAAAAAAACTAAGTCATATGATCTCTCTTTCATATTTGCCATGCCTTCCCCACTGTAACAGATTGAACTGTGAGCCAAGCAATCCTCCCTCAAGTTTCCTTCTGTCAGTAGTGTGGATACAGGAACAAGAAAAGTAACAAACACTCCTTTCCCCATCCTTCACTTCTAATCCCTGTGCCCTAGAACAGGTTTGCATCTCTTCCTAGTTTATTCACTGATCCTTAAAGGAATTCCAGATATACACAAAGGCCCCTGTATCTTCTCACCTTGCTCAGTCCTTGGACTGTTCAGCCCTCCATGGGTACTCTGTAAACGTTTCTCTAGCCCTACAGAACATCAGCAGAGGAGCAAGGGAGACAGACAGGCTTACTTCTCTGAGGTCATGGTTTCCTCCTCTCCAACACTCTTTGCATGTCAGCTCAACAATGAACTTTTAAAAAGTATCTCAAATACCCCATTTTTTTAAAATTTGGATTTATTTTTATATATGTGAATATTTTTCCTGAATGTATGTCAGAATACCATCAGATTCCCTGGGACTAGAGTTACAAAAGTTGTAAGCTGCCATGTGGGTGCTGGCAATGAAGCTCAGGTCCTCTGGGAACGCGACTAGTACGATTAACCCCTGTGTCATCTCTCTAGCCCAGTATTTTTAATGTTTTAATATGTCTTCATACAATTTTTTTTTAAATTTCACATTTGCCACACTGCCAAAACCAAAAACATCTCTAAGCTTTGAATAGCTAGCTCACTAAATATCCCCAAAAGAAATTACCAACACTACTTAAAGCCAAAGGAAACTGGTTCATTTAATAAGTGTGTGCCAAATACACTTCTAGGGACTTAACACACATCAGTAAACTAAAGAAATATTAATATGTTTGAAGTGCTGACACTGTATAAAAGTAGAACAACACAATCAATAAGCACAGTGAAGTTAGATTATACTATAGAAGGTAGTAAGAACAATAGGAAGAAATTAAAAATCAAGTGGTCAAACAAGAAAAAGATCTCAAGTATTTGTGTTGAGGCTGTAGTCACAATGGTAGAAAGTCTGAATACTATGTGTGAGTCTCTGGATTCAATCCCTAGGAGTATATGTGTGAGCACACATACACACAGCTGATACTGTGGGGACCTATGATCCTAAACACAGCAGCTACTATTAACACACTTCCCTCTAACATATTACTAAATTTTTTAATAAAACACAAGATTGTAAGAACTATAACTAATTTCCTCTTGGTGTGAGATAGAAGGGGGGTGGCCCACAGAGATGCTAAAACTGCCTGATTCCATCTACTTCAAAGAAACCAGGGCACACCTAAATATGAATACTTGGAAATGCTGCTCAAAAAGTTAAGATGTTTCCTATTCAAAAATTTAAAGTAAATGAAATTTTAAAATAATAATAAAATATATAACAGGATCAAAGTTCTTAATATTTATTGAAATAATGGTTAAATGAACAGAGATACATTTCATACTTTTAAGTTAGTTAGATTTTAATTAGGCCACTATTAGTCAGTTGCTTTGAAGGGTAACCCTCATCTTGGAAGGCAACCTGGCCAATTTTCTCATTATGTCTTTTATGAGGATGTGCTTATTAACTCTTTAAAAATCAGGCTTCCTTTTTCTCTGTATAGCAATAAAATATAAAGCTATTAAATTAAACCTTAAAAGCAGGGAGGGGAACTCCAGGGACTGGAGAGAGCTCAGCAGTTAAGAGCGATGGCTGCTTTTCCTGAGAACTTAGGTTTGATTCCCAGTGCCCACATGGTGCTGCCATCTTCCCGTCTCCACACCATGAGAATTCCCTGTTCCAATAGTTTGGTTTCCCTCACTTCCTCACTTTTATAAACTCTCAGATGTGCACAGAGTAAGCTGCCTTCTAAACACCTGTTAAGGGGCTGGAGAGGGGCTCTGAGGGTAAAGTTAGAGAGGACTGGGTTTCAGTCCCCAGCACTAAACATCAGGCTGCTCACAATCGCAAGAAACTCCAGCTCCAGAGGATCTGAGGCATCTGGCCTCTGCTGGCCTCTCCGCATATGTGTGCACATATCCCTGTCCCATAATTAAAAATAAATCTTTTTTAAAGCTGGGCATGGTACCACACATCTTTAATTACAGCACCCAGGAGAAAGAGGCAGGAAGATTTCTGAGTTCAAGGCCAGTATGGTCTACTTAGCAAGTTCCAAGTTCAGAGAGAGAGAGAGAGAGAGAGAGAGAGAGAGAGAGAGAGAGAGAGAGAGACAGAGAGACAGAGACAGAGAGACAGAGAGAGAGAGAATTTTTGATATTTAATTTACAAGTAATTCTATAAGCTTGTTGAAAATTACAGTAAAATTTCTTACTGATATACAAAAGTAGAAAAGTAAACTTCAGAAACAAAATTAACCTGTTTGGTAATAGGGTCAAATTTTTTTCCTGTGAAAACAAATCAATAATCACTTACTTAAAAGGAAATAACTGATAAAACATTAATACTAATATTCCAAAGTTATGGTACAATAAAAACCATGAAATTAAACAGTAAATTAAAGCATGGTACAGGGGACAAAATTCCAACAGTATGCTTGAATGTCTCCCTGACCCTCATGTTCCTACTCTGGAAGTTGTCAACTGTAACAAGGACAGGCTGCTTGTTCATCCTGGCCACCTGGCTAATTTAGCCCTGAAATAACCACACAGAAACTGTACTAATTAAAACACTGCTTAGCCCATTAGCTCTAGCTTCTTATTGGCTAACTCTTACATTAATTTAACCCATTTCTATTAATCTGCATATTGCCACGTGGCAGTGGCTTACTGGAAAAGATTCAACATGTCTATCTCTGGGGGCTCCATGGTGTCTCTCTCTACTCCGCCTCTCTTCCTCCCAGCATTCAGCTCTGTCTTACCTGCCTACCTAATTCTGCCCTATCAACTAGGTTAATTTATTCATTAACCAATGAAAGCAACACACAAACAAAAGGACCTCCTACACCAGTCAACTACAATTTAGGCAAGGAATGAAGACAAAGGAATGACTCCTCCTCCACTCCCCAGGACATTTGCAAAAATACAGGATGGACAGTTTCCTTATAGGACGCGTCTCATTTCAGTCTCGTGAAACTGCAGTCCAAAGTTGAGAATAAAAAAGTGACAGCTAAGAAAGAGCATTCCACAAATAATGTCCTAAGCTAGCATGTCAGCAAGTAACTGTGCAGTTATTTCACTGTGTGTTCAGGAAAGGTTTCTCTGAAGCAGTGTACCGAGGAGATGGGGTAAGGAACCAAACACACGAAGGCTTAGGTGAAGGCCTTTGAAACTGCCCAGCTCTTGGCTCACATCTAACCACTCCTGGTACCCAAATAGCTCATACTTTCTTTTTTTCTCTGTCTTCGCTGTTGTGAAATATTTGTTTAACTATGTAAAGATGTGTTGCATTTGTTTAATTGTGTAAAGATGTGTTGCTGTTTTATTTTGCCTGCCTAAGATACCTGTTTGGTCTAATAAAAAGCTGAACTGCTAATAGCAAAGGAGGAGGTGTAGGTGGGAATTCTGAGCAGGGTGAGTAAGGAGAAGGAGGAATTTAGGCTGGGGAGGGGAATGCCAGGGGCCAGACAGACGTGGGAGGAAGAAGGAAAGTAGGGAAGGGAGGGAGAGAGGGATGGAGGGAGAGAGGGATGGAGGGAGAGAAGGATGGAGGGAGAGAAGGATGGAGGGAGAGAAGGATGGAGGGAGAGAAGGATGGAGGGAGGGGGGAGTTAGGAAAGAGAAAGGAAGGAAGGATGGAAGTTAGGAAGGAAGGAGGAAGGAAGGAGGAAGAAAAGAAGAAGGGGAAATGCCTTGAGGCAAAGCACAGGTGAATAGAAACAAATTAAATTAAAAGAGCTAGTGGGGACAAATCTAAGCTAAGGCCAAGAACTCATAATTAATAATAAGTCTCCATGTCTTTTATTTGGGAGCTGGCTGACAGCCAAAAGAAAAGGCCAACTACATATTTATTTGTTATTTCCTCCATCTGAAAGAACCTCTGTGCCAGGCAGTGGTGGCACACACCTTTAATTCTAGCACTCAGGAAGCGGAGGGCAGGCAGGAGAAACCCTGACTTGAAGGGAAAAAAAAATAGAAGTAGAAGAAAAAGATGACGATGACAACAACCTCTGCTCACCTAAGGTAGCTTTAGTGCTACAGCGGCTGACATGCTGCTGGGACTCACCCTACTCTCTGCCTCTCCACAGCAATTTCATTTCATCAATGCTAACATGCAGTGGTATTTCTATGTGTCAACTTTACCCATTTGACTGAATTCCTGGAAGGCGTTTTTGAGTTTGCAGTGCAGACCACAGTGCCTGGCTTAAAGCAATAAGTGTTTAATCACTATCAGACAAATGACTAAGGTAAAAGAATTAAACTTTTCTTACCTCTAATCTTTGACAGGTTAGACTAAGTCTTAGTCATCTATCATCTGTCTACCACCAGTGATCTAACCCTGAACTTACACATTACAGAGTCCATAAATGACTGTCAGATTACCTGTCATTTTCATCTGTAAAATACTGTGCAGTTTTTCAAAGCCACCTAGTAAACACAAGTATAACCAAGAATACTCCAGTACTGTGTCTACGTCAAGCAGTGGAAATAATAGGTATGCACATCAAGAGTCTGAGTTCCCCAGGTAGGTATTTAAAGGAAGAAGAATTTTACTAATGACAGCCAAAAATTAAAAGTTGTATTTAGCATTCCAGCAGGCAACTGCACACAGTAAGTACAACAGTAAAAGGAAACCATATTCCTTAACCACTGGCTCTTATTTCCAACAAAGTGCACTATCTCTATGTAGAGCAGTTCTGTAGACAGAAGCTGCTTTACCCCATTTTCACTCGCTAACAATAGTTTGTTTATTCATACCACTGCTACAAAGGCCTTTTGCTGCTCTTCATTCTGAGAATCTCTAAACAGACAGCTCTCAAGTAAGCATATAAATTCTGACCTCTCAGAACTTACAAGAAAATAAGAAACAAGCCACCATATTTATCAGCAGGGCAGACAGTAACTATGGAAAAACTGTTTATTTAGATGTTAGATACTGGACCCAAAGTCTTTCTCTATTAATGAACTATACCCTTAACTCCATGACAAAAACAAACATCAAAATTTTGTTAGAAAACTGGGAAATATCGTAGTATAAATTTCTCTAGAATTACTTATTTCACCAACTTGTCAATTTTTTACTCATACTTTTCTAGATATTTTGTTAAATTGTTTATCCAATGTATCCACCTGAGCCTATAATGTTGAAAGACAGGGTCCAATTTGCAATACTGTCTACAAATTAGCACAACTAATAAAACAAAATTGAGTATGCCAAAGTAACTATTTAAGAGGGTCAACATTCACATTTTAAAGTGATAAAACTATGAATCATACTTAATCATCTAGCTGCTTCATTGTATTTCTATCAGTAGTCACAACTAGTATTACCTAAGTTTAACGTGATTTAGCAGAAGAAAAAATTACTGCCAAAATTAGCTTAACTAAAAAAAAAAATAGAAAAACCCCTATTAACAGGAATGTATGCAGCAGGTGTTCAACAGCATACATGCTAGCTGGCTGTTCTCCCATGTGTCCTACAGACAACAGGGTATGTATCACACACACAGACACCATCCTCTGACACCATGAGAGATACCATCACCACTGCAACAAGGGCCTTTTGCTGATCTTCATTCTGTGAATCTCGGTGAAGTAAACAGTGATGGAGGAAGGTCATTGGTTAATTAAATAAAGAAACTGCTTGCCCTGATAGGTTAGAACATAGGTGGGTGGAGTAAACAGAACAGAATGATGGGAGGAAGAGGAAGTGAGCTCAGAGACGCCATGCTCCCCTCTCCCGGGCAGACGTGATAGCTCTGCTCTCTGAAGCAGAAGCGATGGAGCAAGCTGCCAGGTCAGACATGCTGAATCTTTCTGGGTAAGACCAGTGCTACACAGTTTATTAGAGATGGGTTGATCGGGATATCAGAATTAGCCAGTAAGGGCTAAAGCTAATGGGCCAAGCAGTGTTTAAAAGAATACAGTTTCCGTGTAATTATTTCGGGGGAAAGCTAGCCGGTGGCAGGACGCAGCCCAGCCAGCCAATCCTATTACAACAAAACAGACAGTTCTCGCGTATGCATGGCCAATAAATTCTGACCTCTCAGAATTTGCAAGAAAATAAGACAGAAAACAGCACATTTATCAGCAGTGCAGGCAGTAATTATGGAAAAAAAATTGTTCGTTTATTTAGACGTTAGATACTGGACCCAAAGTCTTTCTCTACTACTGAACTACGTATATACTCCTAACCCCATGACAAAACAAACAACATCAAAAATTTGTTAGAGAACTAAGAAATATCTTAGTATAAATTTCTCTAGAATTACTTATTTCACCCACTTGTCATTTCTACACTCACTATGGGAAACTAATAGCAATTACAGGGGACCCCAGAAAACTGGCTGGCTAGACTAGTCTTAATGGTGAGCTCTGGGTTCAACTGAGAGACACTGCCTCACTGAAGATGTAAAACTCCATATTTTCAGGTACACATATGCACTCACACTCAGGTGCAAGCAAAACACACACATGCAGGTAATTATACTCTCAGGATGCCTACAGACTGAAAGGTGGCAAACCATCTAAAGGCATATTTTAATGTGTAAGTCTACTGTATACTAATAATCATCAACATCTAGTTATGCATAATACTATACATCTCTTCTACAAAAGGAGGCTCCTGTATTAAATGAATTCTAAAATTTCCTTCTGGGACAAACTTTATAGACCCATAAAATATACAGCCACGTAGGTAGGGCTCCACCTTAGAAGGAATTTTGCATTTGGTTTAACAATCTGTTGTTATCGTCTTGAAACTTTTAACAGTTTTTTTTTTAATAAAGGAACTCATTTTTTTATGTCATTCAGATTATACGGCTAGTCCTTTTCATTGACATTCAAACACTGTGACTCCATAAATGTATACTTATAAGGTTCTAGACATACCAGCAAAACTAAAAGGACCTGGTTTCCATTAGTTTCAGAATAATGACTTTCAAGAATATAGTTAAATCCCTTTACCTTCCTAGATCCACAAATTACTCTCCCTTTCACAATAACCAACTGACCACACCAAGTCTTTTCCTTGGGGCAACTTTCAGACTGTTAACCTGTGCAGAACTATATCTTCCCTCCCTCTCACCCCAAGATTTGAGATAAAATTACGAATATTTAAAATGTAGGGCATAGGGGCTGGAGAGATGGCTCAGAGGTTAAGAGCATTGCCTGCTCTTCCAAAGGTCCTGAGTTCAATTCCCAGCAACCACATGGTGGCTCACAACCATCTGTAAAGAGGTCTGGTACCCTCTTCTGGCCTGCAGACATGCACACAGACAGAATATTGTATACTAAATAAATAAATATAAAAAAAATGTAGGGCATCACACTTGGAAAACAAAAACTGACTTCTGAGTCAAGTACAACATCAGAGCCTGTAATCCTGACCTTGTAGGCTGAGGCAGAAGGATCACAAATTCAAGGCCCTCCTTACTAAAGAGCAACACCCTGACTCAGCTTTTTTCTTCTGGCTTCTCTAGCAAATGAAATCCTCTCCTGCTCTCAGTAAGCACAGTCAAGTTCACTCTTTATGCTCAGACAGTCACCAACTTTGAGCATAAGGTACATGACAATTTCCCATTTACCCCATTGTCTTTCCCAGATACAGGCCCTTCAGCCACACACATCTTCCCATTCCGCAGACAGATCATGCCCTCTCCTGCTCCATGGCCTCTGCACGTACTAATCCTCTTATTGAGAATCCTCTTATTACCACCCTTTACATGAAAATCTTTTGACTTCTGGGGCACCACTGAGATGCCATTTCTCTATTACTTACTTGCTTCTAACTCTGTATGCTTCATTGGATCACATGAACAACTAAGACAGAAAGCATCTGCTTTGTTCGTTCTCCATTCATAGTACTTGGCCCACAGGAGAAAATAAAAACGTGTTCAATCTTTTCATTCTTGTGGGTCCCAACTGCATGTATTCCCTTAGATTTATGCCTGAGCCCTCTCAACTTCTCCCTATTTTCATTTCTAGGTTAAAAATTCTATCTTAAAACTGCAAACTTAACCTTTCCCAACAAGGTTCAGTCCTTCAACTATGGCACCTGCAGTAAAGTCCACCTGGAGTCATTCTCTGGCACTCAGAACTGGACATGTCTTGAGATATTCCCTGAGGGATGGGTAATTCAATGACACAGTGTTTGCCTAGTAAGCACTCTGGGTTCAATTTTTAGCACTGAAGAGAAAAAAGAAAACTCAAATACATTAATTGCTCTAGTTATAATCCTCTTTTTCCTCCATATTGTTAATAATGGTATCCTTTTAGAGGCCAAGTGTCAAAATGTTCTTTCATCCATTGATAATGCCTGATTACTTTTCTACAAATGCATCTGAATATTCCTGTTGCCACGTGGGGCCTCATTTCTTATTTACGGTCTTTTGAAATAACAATTATGTATTTATCTCCATGTATACTCAATATGAATTCCAACCATATCATTAAATGTTTTCGTCAATCTCTTCAGTGCTCTTCACACTTCCCAACATCCACACTTTCTACTTGGTATTTCAAAGGCCCTCTCAAAGCCAGTGTAGCAGCACAAACCTGTCATCCCAGCACTTGGAAGACCAGGAGTTCAAAGTCAGACGTGTATACAGCAAGACCATGGCCAACATGGAAGACCACATGAGTCCCTGTCTGAAACCTCTCCCTGGCCTTCAAAGTCCCTCTCAACATTGCCTAGGCTACCTTAGCAAGGCAATCTAGTTTGACAGCCAAATCTATAAACCTGGAGCAAGACTGACATGTTAAAAGATGACAAGGGGACTGGAGAGCTGCCTTAGAGGTTAAAACCACTGGCTGTTCCTCTAGAGGACCAGGACTTAATTCCCAGCACCTACATGTTAGCTCATAACCACTTGTAACTCCAGTTGTAGGGAATCAGATACCCTCTTCAGGCGTTAGCAGGTACCAGGCATGCAAATGGTACACAGTCATACACGTAGACAAAACACCCAAACACATTAAATAATTAAAAAAAAAAAAAAAGACAGGAAAATCAACTCCACCACTTAACCTATCCACATCCTTTAATCTTATAAAGACCAAACAAGTTCACGTAAGTAGATTACTTAAAACAATGCTTGGCACACAACCAATACTATCTACTGTGTTTTACAGTCACATTTTCAATTATCAATAACCTGCACTCCAACCTGCTGAAACTGACTGACTGTTGCACCCGTTCCCTTCAGCCTTTCCCTTCTGAAGTCACAGTTCACCACAGGGTAAGAATCAGCTGATAAGTTTGCCAGTTTTGCAAACCTGTTCTCATTTGAAAGCACTTTCAGTCAAAAGCTTCTTTTCTTTCCATCTCATGCCCTGAAATGTCCCAACGTTTACTCCTCAAAGAATTTCCAGCCCCGTTCAAAGATTCTCTGCCTACAACTGGCCCACTCTTCCGTCCACTTTCTCATTCCCAATTTACAGATGAGAGAACATCTTGCCACACTATCTCTATCGCCAGTGGCAATGCTGTTTTAGGGTTTTTTGTTTGGTTGGTAGGTTGGCTGGTTTTGCTTTCTTGAGACAGGGTCTCTCTGTGTAGCCCTGGCTATCCTGTAACTCATTCTGTAGAGCAAGCTGGCCTTGAACACACAGTAATCAACATGCCTCTGCTTCACTAGTGTTGGAATTAAAGTTGTACACCACCACCACCTTGCTATTTTAGTTTTCTTATGCTTCTATTGTATTCTCTTTGCATAAAAATATTAAAAATAATTAAAAGTTCTTCCCCTCTAATACAGAATATGGACTTTAATCTCCAAAGTAGTCAGGCCTCGCTATTAGAAGTGTAGCCTTTCTACCCTCTTTGGGCATCTGCTATACACAGGAATAGGTAACACTAGTATTTTCTAATAACTCACAGATTCCTAGGAATTGTAAAATGAGAGCTTTAATACTCCCCAAAATTGCCAGGTATAGTGGCATATGTCTTTAACCAGTACCTGTGAAGCAGAGGCAGGCAGATCACTGAGTTCAAGGCTAGCCTGATCTATATAGCAAGTTTCAAGACAGCTAAAGCTACACGGTGAGACCCTATCTCAAAAAAAAAGGAAATCAAACAAAAAAACCTCCAAAAACTGCTTACCCACTCTTCAATTTGAACAACAAATTACCAAGTACATTATATAATTCCAAAAACAACTAGGAACTTAAGTGTGCACATGGTGCCACCAATCGGTGTGAACCATTCCTTTCTGTAAAGGAAAGTGGGAAAAACAAGCAAACAGAAAACTGAAAACAAATGGTAACTGCTAAAGACACAAAAATCTAGCAAGAACTGGACCTAAAGAATAGTCTTCAAATCATTTCTCCGATTTCCAGAAAGGTCTTATCCAGTGTCTGCTAGTGTTTGGACCCAGGGACAGAAAACAACTTAGGGAAGAAAGGTTTGTTTCAGATGTAGCTTCAGAAGGCTGCAATCTAGCACAACAGAGTTAGTATAGTAGAAGTCAAAGTAGCAGAAGCATGCAGGAGAGGCTCCCAGCAGGTTTCCCAGAAAGCAGAAAGATCAAACAGAGCTAGAAGTAGGTGTAATTTCCAAAGGCCCTCCTCTACTGATCTGCTTCTACAGCTTTTGGAGAATGCTCTAGAGCCTTCAAAACAGCACAATCTGAGAGCCCAGCATACAAAGCATGAGCCTGTGGAGGTCACTTCAGGCTCAATCCTTAACCCTGTGCCTAGAGAGCTTTACAAACCCCCAAACAGTGTGTCCTCAACAAGTCAAAGATGACAATGACTTATAAATTATTCTTATAAAAAGGTAATTATTGAGTAATTTTTAAAGGTTACTGTATTTCTTTCTTTCTTTGAGGATGAGTATGTGTGGAGGTCAGGTGACAAATTATGGTAGTCAGGTCCATCATAGGGGTCTTAGGGATCAAACTCAGTACACCTAGATAGAAGACAAGTGCCTCAACCCTGTGAGCCATCCCTCCAAGCCAATTATAATTTCTAAGAACTTAGAAGAATTAAAAAAAAAAAACAAAGAAAAAACAGATCACGTTAAGTCAGAGCTGTCCTCTCAACTCTCATTACTTTTGTTCTATATACCTTAAAAATATTACAGATGTTCCTATAAAAATACAAGAAAAACATCAGGAGGAAAGTTAAATTGGATATCTAATCACTGGCTTAATGTTTTAAAAGGAAGTGGGTCTATAAAACAGCTCAGTAGGTAAAGGTACCTACCTCCAAGTCTGATGACTTGAGTTCAATCCATTTATCCCAAGGACCCACAGGGTAGAAGAAGAGAACCAGCTCCGGAAAGTTGTCCTCAAACCTCCACATGTGCACTGTGGGCTTGTATGCAAACACATTGGCACAATTTTTTTTTTGTTTTTGTTTTTGTTTTTCTAGACAGGGTTTTTCTCTGTGGTTTTGGAGCCTGTCCTGGAACTAGCTCTTGTAGACCAGGCTGGTCTCGAACTCACAGAGATCCGCCTGCCTCTGCCTCCCAAGTGCTGGGATTAAAGGCGTGCGCCACCACCGCCCGGCCTACATTGGCACAATTTTAAAAGTAACTAAATTCTCTTTTCAAAAGAAACAACTAGTAGTACCAGGCAATTGTAGTCAAAATATAGTCCCTAGACAACAACCTGGTATCTAGTCCATAAGAAGGCTTGGAGTAAGCACTCAGAAACCAATATACAAGACAAAAAACTTTTAAGATAGAAATTATATATGGTAACTTTCTTTTTCTTGCAATTCATATTTTTATGCACTAAAAATTACTTCATGTTAGACAGGAATGTCTAATACTAACTCTCCAAGGATATATTTTCTAACAGTAAAATAGATACATAAAGATGGGGGATAGCACACATAAACATGAGAAGCCTAGGTTCTGTTGTTATTTGTTCATCTGGTAAACTTGGGGAAGATCACTTTTAAAGAACTAGAAAGAGGTGGCAGGCAGGCCATCAGCTTAAGTACAAGAACAGTGGCACAAATAAGTCTCTGTGATTTGTTTTTACTCCTTGTTCCCCAGATCTGAAGCGGATGATGCCAATAACCTGGAAATGCAAACAGGCAGAAACAAAGTCCCAGCTGAAGCCCGCTTGGGTTATTCAGAGGACTAGGAAAGAGACAGTCCAGCAAGACAGTGGTTTTAAGAAGAAATTCACCAAACACCTAGAAG
The DNA here is from genome assembly GCF_000317375.1 of Microtus ochrogaster. Taxonomy (NCBI): domain Eukaryota; kingdom Metazoa; phylum Chordata; class Mammalia; order Rodentia; family Cricetidae; genus Microtus; species Microtus ochrogaster. The sequence continues at coordinate 14,779,341 of NC_022020.1, read as the reverse complement.
AATTGAGGTAAGAAGGCTTTACATTCATAAGCTGTAATCAGACCCTAAATCCTCCTCACCAGGGCAGCACTCCAGAGCTCAAGGTCGGCAGTTGTGATAAAATATTCTCACAAAACAACTTAAGAGAGAAAGGGCCTACTTTGCCTCATAGATCTGAAAGACCACAGTCTAGTGTGGTGGGGAACACATGGCAACAGGGAGAAAAGGCATGGTGTCAAGAAGCAGAAGGCGAGCTGGTCACAATGCACCCACACTCAAGATGCAGCCTATGAATAGGAAGCAGAACCAGGCTATAAAGTCTCAAGGCCCACCCCAGTGACCCACTTTCTCCATTGAGACTCCATTTCCTAAAAGTTCACAACTTTCCCAAACTGTGTTGCTAGCTATGGCCCAAATGATCAGACATTTGAACCTACAGGGACAATTCATACTCGAACCACAGCAGGAGCCAGAGCTCTCACCCACATTAGCTTAACAAGGCACCAGTCCTTCCACACCACCTCACCTGCCCAGGGAGCCTGGACTTCTGATTTCTCTTTTTGGCTTGTTTTTTGAGACAGGGTATAGGGTTTCTCTATGTATCAGACCTAGCCGTCCTGCAACTTACTCGTAGACCAGGCTGGCCTTGAGCTCACAGAGATCCACCTGCCTCTGTCTAGTGAATGCTGGGATTAAAGGTTTGTGTCACCACGTCGGGCCTACTGAATCCTCTTAGTGACAACAAGGTAGTAACTAATGTTCCTCCTTCATTTCCTCTGCTGAAGTGACACCCCCTCCAAACTCTAGTGAAAACAGAAAGCTTAAAAAAGAACTAGCATATCAGAGAACATGAAAATATCCAGATTTTAATCACACACACATACACACTAGTCCAAGAAATGTAGAGTTCAAACTAAAAGAACACCAATAGTACTAAAATTACCAATTTTACAATAGCTTGACAGAAATGCTTCAACAATTACAATGACTCTCTAAACAAGTTTTAAAAAAAAAAAAAAGCCTAAGCAAATAAGTAGCAGATGAAGACCCAAATGGAAATTTAAAAAGCTGAAAAATATAAAAAGTAGGTGGGTGCCTTCAGGGACAGAGGAAATACACAGGAAGGCAGAGTAGCACAAAGTATCCAACCAGAACAGCAGAAAGATCAAAGAACAACTGGCAAATCACAGACACTCTTAAACAAGAGCTACTGCTCAAGCTGTCAGTCTGACAAGGAAGGGGAACAGAAAAATTAGGCTAAAAATGTACTTAAAAAATAATGGTGAAAACGCCCTAAATTTGACAATAGAATAAGGCTAAAGATTCGGAATGCTAAGTGCATCCCCAAACAGGATAAACCCAAAGAAATCCATACCAAAAGGTACAAAGCATCAGAAAACATAAAAACAAAAGAAAAAGCTCTAAGAAGAATGAAAGACAAGAAAGCCACAGAGGAAAGGTGACTTAAATGGGCAAATTTCTTACCTGGAACCACAAGGCCCAGATAGGAAAGCAAGTGCTTTTGATGGACTGGAAGAGAAAATTAAAGGGAACTGATAATCACACATAAAGGAAAAGAAAGGACTTTTTCACAGATTTTTTTTTTTTGTTTGTTTGTTTTTCGAGACAGGGTTTCTCTGTGGCTTTGGAGCCTGTCCTGGAACTAGCTCTGTAGACCAGGCTGGTCCCGAACTCACAGAGATCCACCTGCCTCTGGCTCCCGAGTGCTGGGATTAAAGGCATGCGCCACCACTGCCTGGCTTCACAGACCTATCTTAAAACAATGACAGAAGTTCTGAGCCAAGCAAGGGTGGTGCTCACCAATAACCCCAGCACCAGGAGGCCAGAGGATGGTCAAGATCAGCTTCGTCTTCATAGTGAGTTCTAGGCCAGCCTGAGCTACAGAGTGAGACTGGGTCTCCTTGCTCCTGCCTATCCTATCCCACTCTACCCCTGAAAAGTGCTTAAAAATCAAAAGAAAAAAAAAAAAAGAATTATACCCCAGAACAGTATAGAGCAAGATGAGAAAAAAGTTTAAATGTTCCTGAAATCCACAAGTCTGAAAAAGAAAAACCATCCCATTAAGTCTAGACTCCACTGTATCATTTAATGCTGCCCTGTTCTCTTGTCGCCTTCAATCTACTTTGGGCCTGTCATACACTAATCACCCAGTACATGCTAAGTGACTAAAAGAGCATGCTGTAAGTGTCCACTCTTAGTGCATCCCTTTCCTCTATTTTACCCAAGTATGAGAAGGGCATGTAGTACATAAATGAGTATAGAAACAGTGGTATTACCTCTGTTGTGTTATTTTTCATAAAATGAGAGCCTACTCCCAAGACTAGATGATTTTATCTAGTCTATGGAAATTATCCATAAACAAACAGCAAAAGCCTAGGTGCAGTGGGCCATACCTCTAGTCCCTGCACTCCTGGGCTGAGTCAGAGAGACAGTAACTGCCCAAGCAACAAATCTGTCTCAAGAAAACAAACACAGCAAAAAAAGAAAAAGCCAGCATTCCTCCAGGCCAAACTTATGAAAAACAAAACAGGTTTCAGAAAAATGTCGCATACCAAAGACTAGGCGACATGCTGCTTAAATATAATGTTGTATCTTGGATTAGATTTTGGAGCAAAGGACCATATTAATGGAAAATTAATGCTAAATCCAAATTTAGCTTTTTAAAAAATACCTTATGAAGGACTAGAGAGATGGCTCAGCAGTTAGGAGAACTGGTTTCTCTTTCGAAGGACTTGAGTTCAATTTCCAGCACCAAATGGTAACTCCAGTCCCAAGGGATCTAATGCCTTCTTCTGGTCTCTACTGGCACTGCATGCACAAGGTGCACAGACATACATACAAGCAAAACACCAATACACATAAACACAAATAAATCTTTAAAACACACACACACAATAGGTACTAACATATGATTAAAATTTGAATTTGTTAATATAATTTCATGTTACTAAAGAGAGACAGACAGACCTATTGGCCATATAAACCCTGTACTTGGTAGGCTAAAGCAAAGAGTATCACCAAGTTAGAGGTCAATGAGATACACCATTTCAACAAGGGGGCTGCATAGTGAGAACTTGTAGCAAAATACACACACACACACACACACACACACACACGCACGGGCGAACCCATGTGACACACACCAGGCCTGTTGTTGGCTCAAGTTTATAATCCCTTCCTTTGGAGAGGTGAGGCTGAAGACTTCTGTGAGCTGAGGCTAGCCTAGGTCACAGCGAGAGACCCTGTCACAACACAGAAACAGAAACAAGAGAGTAGGAAGGGAAGGTCAGTAAACCATGCCAGGAGCAAAACTCTATCCAGGTAGCTAGAATTCCCAGAAGAGAGCCTACAAACACCTTCATTTTAACTCTGCCTCATGGTCTCACCAGGAGCCACTGACAACCAGTTTCACCCATTTACTCAGCGCACAGTTACTGGGTGTCTATAACTTATCAAGGGCTGTAAAGTCTACAGGAACACATGGCTAGGGAAGAAAGCTACAACAATCTCTGCTTTCGCTAAGTGTATAAACTCCACTGAGGAAGACACTTAACATTTGCACAAATGATGAGCGCTCCCAAAAGCTGTACAGTCTGCTGCTTAAAACAAATGGAGCCAGAGAGAGAACTTGGTGGTACAGAGCACTGTCTGCTCTTCCAGACAACACAGGCTCCTTTTCCAGCACCCACATGGCAGTTCACAAGTATCTGTAACTCCAATTTCAAGGGATCTGAACCCCTCTTCTGGACATACATGCAGGCAAAACATCCATACGTATTTTAAAAAACAGTAATGAAATAAAACAGGTACCAAACAAACCAAGAAACATTCTCTAAACCCATTTATCATTGACTTTTCAATAAAGGCTTCTCAGGTTTCAAACCACACACAACCAGGAATTCTGTTAAAACAGATACTAATTCGGTCGACCTAGATGGGTGTCTTACGTATTTCTTTGAGACTCTCCAGGTAATGAAGATATTTCTAGTTCACGAACCACATTTGAAAGAATTACCAAGGCTCTGAGGTACCACAGGAAGACCTTCAAACTGTCCTGTAAAACGCAAGCTCCTGAACTCCGTCTTTCATTCACCACAGTATTCCCAAGCCCTAACACTCACTCAATAAATATTTACCAGGTAAGTAAATGGATGGACGGTCAAGACTAGCACTATTCAATTGCTGCACACTTGGCTCATGAATCCTTGAAATGTGGCTACTGAGTGAGCTCAGCGCTGAACTTTTTAAATTTAGGTAACCACATGTGGTCAATGGCTACCCCCAAAGGACAACCCTGGGCCAGGCACAGACCCGAAGGAAAGGGCACTTAAGCACAAAGTCCCCTAGGTCTGACTCTCAACTCTGCAGCGTGGCATGTGACCTGGAAACTTGAACTTCTTGGGGCCTCATCTCCATCTATGAAAACTAGCACAAGATCTCCTACTTCTTGGAGTTCTTGGTAAGATTAGAAAGAAACGTACTACTTACTATTAAACACAAAGTGTGGTTTAGGTGACATTATCTGTCCTCCAGAAACAATTCAAGATCACGAAGACTATTCTGACTTCTGCCCGCACGTACCAGAAATGCCCAGCGAGTTTGGTTTCAGTGGCTTTGAAATAAAGCCAAGGTCATAAATTTGGTGGGGGGGGTCGGAGGGGGTCCTCTCGGCAAGGCTGACTAGGTGAGAGGCAGTGACGAGGCAAGTCATCCCGATTCCTGGCCGGTCTCTCACGGCATTGTGCTGCTGGTGAGTGGCCTCTCTCCTTCATTCATTCCCACTGCCCGGAGCCCGCTACTTCCCGGGCACAGACCTCGGCCCCGGCCTGCGCGCCCTCCCACGTCGCTCCGGACCCGCCGGGGTCAGCCCGGCACCGCGGCAGCAAGTCCCACTCGGCCGAAGCCAGGAGCCATGTTTAGCCCTACCTCTGTCAATAAAACTAAACTTCCGTCTTCTGAAGAAAAACGGTTCCTAACTCAATGTCAAACTAGGACGTCAACTCGCAGCTCTGCGCGGTCGCCCGGCAGAGGGAGACGCCGCGCGCCGGGCAACCCGGGACTCCCCGCCGCAGGACCCCGCTTCCCGGCCGGCCGCGCGGCCACAAAG
>NC_022020.1:14772021-14773714 GCF_000317375.1 Microtus ochrogaster | reverse complement strand
TGGCCCCGGCCGCGGTTGGTTCCGGCGTGTCGCCGCGGCCGTCGCTTCCTGTCCCGCCCGCCCCGAGGCGCGGAATCGGGGTGTCGCGGCCGGGGCCTCGGGCAGAGAGGTGGCCCCACCTGTGTCCGGACAAAGACGGCGGCGGCAAGTAGAGCTCGGGGAGCCAGCCGGTCGCGGGCGGCAGAAATCGAAGGCTCCTGTCGCTGCGTTCAGGCCCGGGGCGCCGCACGAGGCCACGCCTGATGCGGAGCCACCTGTGGCGGGATGAGTGGTTCGGGCGAGCCCGGCGCCGGCGACTGAATGCACGACCGAGGGTGGGCGGTGAGGGGAGGCCACCGGCCCGCACCGCCGGAAGAGGCCGCCGGACCTCGGGGGACCAGAAAAAAAAATACGCCCCCCCCCCTCCGCGCCGCCGCCGCAGAATAGGGGACTGCTTGCTCATGCCTTCCACCCCTCTCCCTGGTGAAGCCGACCTCACTACTCATTCTCAGAACCAAGCTTGGCCTCCCTGCACCGTGCAAGACAGAGTCCTGGGGGCCCAGACTTCACCCTGGTGCAACCCACCAACCTCCCGCCTTTGCGTTTTTCTCAATAGCTCATTGAGATGCTTGTATCTTACTACTTGCCAACCACGAGCAGGAACCACGCGATAAGACCTCAATAGATGTTAGTGGCCCCATTTTAATCGTTTAAATCTGTACTGTCAATCGATTGGGAGTGGAACCTTGTGAGGAGCCTTGACTTAGGGTTCCAGCTCGTCAAAAAAGGACATTCAAAACTATCCCTACGGTTTTACTATCTTGCTTTACTAATCTCCTTATTTCAAGTACTATATTGGAAAGCAAATCCACCTCCCAAGTGCTGGAATTACAAACTGGGCTACAATGCCTGCATGGCCTAAAAGGTGCCATTTTAAAAAGTACTAATGTGATATTTGAAACCAAGTCAGTCATTGGCCTGGTAATGGTCCACACGGGAACTATAGTTTGAATAAAATGTGACCTTTAAAAGAAAAATATGTCCAAAAGAAGAGAAAGATGCACTTGCTTGGAAGAAAATATTTTTGCAAGCAGTATATCTCATACAGGATTTGTATTCAGATTATGTCAGAGAACTTCTCAAACTCAATAAAGAAGGCTAACAATCAATTTACAAGTGAATGAAAAAATACACATTTTATCAAAGGAAATATGTAGATGATTATAAGTAATGTTCAGTATCATTAGTCACTTAGGGATATGCAAATTAAAACCACAATAGGAAAACTTCACACCCACTACAATGGCTGCAATTAAAAAGGTAGAAACCCAGACAAGAATGGTTACTAAGGAGGTGGACAAATTACAACCTTCGTTTATTATGGGACTGTAAAACTGTAGCCACTTCGGAAAAGTATGCTGGGTTCTTAGAAAGTTAACACAGGGCCCTGCAATCTCACTTACAGACATTTCCCTCAGAAAATTGAAGAGGTTCTTCTAACTTGTTCACAAATATTCATGTCGCTATTTATAATAGCCAAAAGAGAGAACAATACAGATGCCCAAGAATTTCTGAAAGGCAATAAAAATGTATATGCAAAGGAGCAAAGTACTCATTAAAAAATATATATCCAGCCGGGCGGTGGTGGCGCATGCCTTTAATCCCAGCACTCGGGAGGCAGAGGCAGGCGGATCTCTGTGAGTTCGAGGCCAGC
>NC_022020.1:14757885-14771891 GCF_000317375.1 Microtus ochrogaster | reverse complement strand
TATATATCCTACACTTAGGTACTTCAAAAACAGTAAGCCAAAACTGGCCATAATGGTTCATTTCTGTAACACCAGCACTGGGGTGTACAGGGCAGGAGTGAGAGTTTAGACCCCCATGTTACATGACTAGTCTGAGAGCAACCAAAGGAGATTTGGTGTCACAATGATAATAACAAGCTAAGTGCAAGAGACTGATGCAAAAGAGCACATACATGATTGAACTTCAATAAAATACCCAGAAAAATCACACGAATAATGATTGGCAGTTGCTTAAGGCTGGGGGTAGGAATACAGGGACTGACCACAGACTAGAACAGAGTAACATAATGACTGCAGCTGAACCAAAATAATTGGATGTGCATTTGAGATAAGTGGATGTTGATATGTCAAACTGCCTCACTAAAACAAGTTTTTAAACATTTCTTGTGTTCCACAAAGAAACCTAAAATAACAATACCTTTTGCGTCTCATTAGGAAATAATTTGCAGTTAAATAAGTACCTAAACACAAATAGAAAATGGTGCGGTTTGTATTGTATGATGTAATAAAATGCTCTTTCCTCCACAGGCTGTCTAGCCAAGTACATTTATCCCCATCACCTCGGTTTCTACCTACTACTAGTCATTCAAAAATGTGTTTTGTCTTTATCCATTCAACAGGGTAGAAAAGGGGCATGATTAAGCTGCAGGTCCCCGAGTGGCGGCAGTGGGCCATGGGCCACAAGACCATGGCAGGCCACAAAGGAAGCCAGGTCCCAGGTAGGGGGCTGTGCAGGGAGTGAGAGACAGAGACCTATTAGTCGCCTCATGCAGAGAAAGTGGGTATTTACTTAGTGGGTTATGGAAGGGAAAGGTGTTAAGGAGAAAAGGGGAAAGCGCAGAGAGAGAGAGAGAAGGGGAGAAGTGGGGAGAAGGGAGAGAGGCAGAAGCTGCCTTTCAGGAGAGAGATGGAAAGGAAGGCACTCAGGCTGGAAGAGAAAGGAAGATCTACTTGTCTCTCTTAAAGGGATAGGACAGACCATTACATTCCCATCTCATAATAAAAAGGCAGGAGGTTAGGCACAACAGGTTAAAGGAATTTGAACAGCAGATTCTCAAGAGTGCTTCCTGCTTATTTGTGGGCGTTGTCTTTGGGGGGAGAACCTGAGAAAGCTGTGTGCTGGTCACATCTTGGCGTAGCTGGTCTCTTTGCTCCTGTCTGGTGTTTGTGGTATAGACATGTCTGGCTTCTCTTACACCTATTTAAGGTATTGTCAGAAGAGAGGGCAAAGTTAAGTTTAGGGGAAAAAAAATTTAGGACCAGGGGCTCGAGCGGGGTGTATCTGACCTGTTTAAAGTGGATCCTTCTATTCGGCTCCCTGGAACTCACAAGAATTTTTTGGGTTTGTGGAAGTGTAAGTTTTAGCATATTTATATCAGAATGACTGTGACAGATATTTTTGCATAATGAAAATATCTTTAAGACTATGAAAGGCAGCATGAGAGAGAAATTTGAGGTGCACTTGTCTTCACACCTTTATAACTTGCAGGTACACACCTTAATAATTTGTGTTTTGCTGAAATTTGGTGAGGTTGTCCTCATAGAACCTCTCAGCTGTCAAACTGCATCAGAGATCTTTAAAAAGGATAAAATTTTACTTGAGTTATTGATTTAAAAACAACAGAGAACTTCCTTGGTTGGCACCTAGAGCTATTCCTCAGGATGCTCTATGGTCTCTGAGGGTCGTATTTTTCTTTTGCTCTTTGGTGCAAGGCCTGCCAGGCTCCAGAAGATCCTGTAGGCAAAGAAATCTCTAGGAAGACAAGCCTACCTTGACCTGAGCAGCTAGGCTGTCCATTCCAGCGATTCTGTCCACTGTCTGGAGATCTTCAGTTTAGATGAAAGGCAATTTTTCCCAGTGGTCAGCACTTGGCAGTTGAAGCAAATTGTGGATGGACCTTGTTCTGTGCTCATTTGTCTTCTGTCTTCTTTGGAGGAAATAGAGTGCTGTTGCTAGGGTTGGTTACATATATAATATTTTTTTGTAAGAGACTTAAAAGTACATACCAGTTTAAAACATGAGACTTATTGTTTTTATAGTCTGGAATGAGATACAATGAACAGACAATTATATAACATTAAACATAGGTGTATCATAAGTGTATTTAATTTACATGTAATGGTCTGTCCTGTCCCTTTAAGAGACAGCCCCACCCACCCCACCCCCTCTGATCCACTGAGATAAGCAGATCTTCCTTCTGCTTTGAGCCTGCAAGTCTCTCTCCTGAAGAGGTATCTGCTGCCCCATGGCTCCTCTCCTCTCCTCCCCACCTCTTCTCTCTCTCTCTCTCTCTCTCTCTCTCTTTCTGTTTCTCTCTCTCCTCACTCCCCCTTCTCCCCCTCCCCTTCCCCCTTCCCTTCCATAACCCACTACATAAATATCCAACCTCCCTCTGTATGGCATGCCTATCTGTCTCTGTCTCTCACCCACTGCACAGCTCCCTGCCTTGTGGCCCGTGGCCCCTCATGGTATGGCGCCATTTTATTTTTACCATAACAGGAAGAAATTAAGGTCGAGATTTGTCAGGAAGGAGTAGATGAAAGAGCACAGATCAGGTTATTTGAAATAACAGATGAGGGAATCCAAAGTAAGGAACAATCCACACATTTTCTGGCGTTTCTCTCTGTTGTTACTTGCCATTCACACTGTGCCCAGAACAGAGTTCCCTCTAATCACAACAGTGTGAGCCATTGGGTTGGATGATACAAGTTAGCTTTATTTTGTGTTATTATTTGGTTTTGTGGGGTTTTTTTAATGAATTTTGTGATTCCTCCCCATTGTAAATAAGTCCTAGTCATTTGTTCCCAACTAGCTAGGAAGCAAGCAAATGGATCCTGTACCACATCTGTTTGAGGGAGAGGCTGGTTAATCTTGACAGATACCCCTCTGGGTGTGTCTGGGAGTGTTTCCAGGGAAGACTGACTAAGAAGAGAAGATCCACCCTGACTGTGGGCAGCCCCACTCCACTTGCTGAGGTCCCAGATTGAATAAACGGGAGTGAAGCATTAAGATTTCATCTCTCTACTTTCTAATTGTGGATGCAGAGTGACCAGCTGCCTCCCCCTCCTGCAGCCAGGTCTTCTCCACCAACAGACTGTACTATCAAACTGTAGACCAAAATAAGCCCATCTTCCCTTAAGGTCCCTCTATCAGCGTTTTATCAGAGAAACTAGGAAAGTTACAAGGTTGCGGCTTGCTGCTGAGTAAACTGCTCGAGAGTAATTAGCCAGAGCGATGAGAGGAAAAGGGAGAAGACACTGGGTGTACAAAATTGAGAAGCAAGCACCCATAGGTGGGGAGGAATGGCAAAGGAAGAATGAAAGGGACCAGCAAGGTGGTCGTGTTGCTGCACGCCTGCAAACCCAGCTATTCCACGCTGAAGCAGGAGGATGGTACATTCAAGGCCAGCCTAGTGAGTTATCAAGACTCAGTCTGAATAGTAGAAGGGCTTAAGGTGTAGAGCTAAGGGGAAATGATCAGACTAGCCCAAAAAGCCAAATGCCTGTCATATGCATTAAAATTGAACAAAGCAATCATTCACTATCATTTCATGGTTGGTTTGTTTGTTTTTAATTTACTGTTTTTGCCCTTGCCAGTCAAAAACCTGATAACCCTAAACTCCTGTAAGCTGAGGATTGGGGCTGTGCTCTGCTCTTGCCCATCTCCATTACATTTGCATAACTATCAGGTGTGTGTGTGTGTGTGTGTGTGTGTGTGTGTGTGTGTGTGTGTGTGAGCATGCTCATGTGTCCTCAGCTGCATACATGTTGCTGTGACTGCTCCAGAATAAGACACAGAACTGTTCAATCTCCACAAGAGCTAGCTTGGGCTAGCTTTTCATTGTCTCCCTTCCTTGACCTCCAAACCCTGGCAACCACTACTCTGTTCTCCAGCTCTATTATCGTGTCATTCCAAGATGAACATAAATAAAAACAGACAGCATGGAACTTTGGAAATGATCTTTTTGATTCCCTTGTAAACGGCTGGGTCATGTTTTTGTGCCATCGACTCTGTCCCTACCCACGATATAAAATCCTGCCTCCCCAGTTAGTCTTCTCTGACTCTGCCCCAGCAGGTAAAGGTATCGAGTCTGGTCTCTCAGTTGAGCCTTTGGACTGGGGTAGGAGTGAGGTCACGTTTTCTTTTGTTTTTCTTGTATTGTTTGGCTGGAATAGGCAGTTATTGTCCAAGAGAAATTTTCTGTGTAGTTTCCTGGCCCTCAGGCTGGAGAAAGCAGGCATTTCTTCAATTTTTAAAAGAAATCTGCCTGCTTCTCCTGTACTGATTCAGGATATATGAGGCAAAAAGAAACAGGCAATTGGTTGTTCTTCAAGTCCCAAGATCCCTTGTCAATTGCCTTTCTCTCTCTCTCTCTCTCTCTCTCTCTCTCTCTCTCTCTCTCTCTCTGAGTCTTCTGTTTATTTTATATGTAATATCTAGGGCTTTGGGCTATTCTTTTATATGTAGAAAATAATTAGATTTATTTGGATAATATAAACTGTGCACTGCTCTTGTTTTGTGCAATATTCTTACACACACACATACACACACTTGCTATTGTTATAAGAAAAATGCCCCATTCATCATTCTAGTAGGAAAGACAGGTATTTGACTAGGGACCACAAACCCAAGCATGAAGCAATGGGAAAATTGGCACAGCTAGTGAGAATAAAAAGCCAGAGACTCTCCACCAGGGAACCGGGACTCATATTGATGAGGCTAATGCATTTTGTCTGGCTACATGGCCAATGAAGATGAAAAAGGTCACTGGCCAAAATGAACCCTAGAAATTGAAAGTTGAGGTGAGATCGCTCAGGGCATAAAGGTGTCACCACCTAGCCTGACATCTGAGTTCAGTCCTGCGGACCCAGTGGTATAAAGAGGAAATCAACTCCTCCAAGTTGTTCTCCAACCTCCACATGCGCGCACACACAAAATAAGTGGTATAAAGTCAGGCAAGTCATCAGGATGATTCCTTTTAAAGAAAGTAATAATCAATACAGGAGGAAAACCATAGCAAAAGCATCAAGGACCCCGAGGGAGTCCATCAGGCAGATTTTTCTCTTTCTCCATCCTATTTTGGGATTTAACCAAGAGCCTTGCGCAGGATGCATTCATCCAGAGAATCCAGTCTGCTTGAAACAGCCACCTAACCCAAAACCTGGAAGAACAGCAGTGTCTTCAACACACTGAAGTGGGGAGGAGGGAGACCGAGAGAAAGGTTTACACGCTGGCTTTTGGGGAAAAGAGAGTTCTCTAAGTTTCATCCCGAACTGTGTGGTTCTCCTGTGGTGTTTATGAATGCTTGAGCATAGACTGAGTCAAGCTCTTGTTAGAACTTCCAGGAACTTTTGTGGTGGTGTTTCCCTTTCTCCTGTCAGTGAATACACTTCCATGTCACACCTAGTGTGCCTTGCCCCTGATATGTTTTGTAAGCTCATCGTTACAGAAGATATATTGCTGGTTTTGTAGAGTTTTTCCTTGTAAAAAGGAATCTTGAATGGCTCTTAGAGAAGAGAAGAAGGGTTTTGGATATAAACAGCCAAGACCACATGAAGTGAATACTTTCAATGGTCTGTATTCAAAATAAATTTAATTTTTCCCCCTCTGACTTCAACAATTCCAAAGGGAAAGAATGAGCATGCCTGTGGTCAGACATTTTCAAATTAAGCTGTACTAATAAGAATGTTGACATGTGGGAAACAGAATTTTAAAATTCTAGACTTGGATGGCATAGCTGCATGCCTTCTAACTTTGGGACTTAGGCTAAAGTGGCCCTTTCTCAGAGCAGTGTTCCTGTGACAGAGAGCCACAATCCCAGGGTGTAATGGTAAAAATAAAACGGCACTGTTCCCCTAGTAGCTGCAGCGGGCAGCAGGTCCTGAGACCACAGTGGGGACCCAGGCAGGGAGCCCCCCCCCCCGATTGACCGGTGGGCCATGAGGGCCAGCGGGTCCTAGGCAGGGAGCCGCATGGTGGGTGAGAGACTGAGACAGATAGGCATGCCCACAAGACTACTCTGCAGGTTTCTGAAGGCAGCTGGTTCTGGGCAGGGAGCCATGCGGTGGGTGAGAGAAGAGACATGGATAGGCACACCATGCAGAGTGAGGTTGGATATTTATTTCGTGGTTATGGAAGGGAAAGGGAAATGGAGGAAGGGGAGAAGGGCAAAGAGGGACAGAGAGAGAGTGAGAGAAACGGGGGAAGGGAAGAAGTGGGGAGAAGGGAGCAAGGCAGAACCTGCCTCTGTGTGTGGGGGGGGAGAGAAGGAGAGAGAGAGACAGACAGAGAGAGACAGAGAGACAGAGACAGAGACAGAGAGAGAGAGAGAGAGAGAGAGAGGAAGAGACTGCAAGCAGAAAGGAAGATCTGCCTGCCTGGGTGGGCGGGGGGCTTGTCTCTTAACTGGACAGACCATTACACAGGGAAGTGAACATTTTTATAAGCCTCTATTCAGGTCTGGCCACTGTCCCTTCCCCTCCACATTCTGTTGTTCAGCATAACACACAATGCCAGATCTAAAGTCAGCGGAGCAAAGCCACACAATCAAAACCTTCGACCTGATATAGATTTCAGAAAGGGAGCAATGAACTGTGACCCACAGCACATGGGCATCTCTCAAAGCCTACTTAACAAAGGTAAGGAATTGAACTTGCTTGTTCTACCTTCCATGTGCCACCTCAAACTGTTGGAGTTGGGTGGTTCGTATTTCTTATGTGGGCTTACTTGACAATCCGAAATCATTTAGCACTTCAATATTAACATTTTTATTATTCATTATTTCATTCAGGTTTTCATTATTAAAAGTGAAGATCGACCCAGGCAGTGGTGGTTCACACTTTTAATCCCAGCACTCGGGAAGCAGAGGCAGATGGATCTCTATGAGTTTGAGACCAGCCTGGTTGATAGCACTACTTCCAGGACAACACAGAGAAACCCCCTGTCTGGGAAACAAAAAGGATATGCTGTGTATGTTGGCACACACCTTTAATCTCAGCAGTTGGGAAGCAGAGGCAGGTGGATCTCCATGAATTCAAGGTCAACCTGCTCTACATAATGAGGTCCAGGCCATCCAGGGATACATAGAAAGACCCTATCTCAATAAAAAAAAGTGATGCTATAGGGGCTGGGGTTGTGCCTCAGTTGGTAGAATGGCTAGCATGCATAGAGGTCCTGAGCTGAATCCCCAATATTATACAAAAGTGATTACACCTGGATATTACTGGATTATACCTGTTATCCCAGTACTAGGAGGTAGAGACAATGTCAAGACCAAAGGAAACTCCAATTCCCCAGACTCTGAAAGGCAGTTCAAATATCCAGAAACGAGCTCAAGGTGGACTATAGGAGGATTTCTGGCAGTTAGATAAAAGCCAGCATTCCTCAGAAACGTGTGAAGCCTGTTCTGGCTACCAAAAGGATCTATTTCCCCTACCTCCTGAGAAAGGGACATATGGTCTCTGATTACCATACACATGTGCACCTATCAGCATATAAAGATCCAAGCTAGCCTCCAGGCTCCCTCAGTCCATATGCACAATTTCAAAGACCCACGCCAGTCTCCTGGCCCTTTCCTCCCTCAACTCCTCACCCTGCTTTTAACCCTGCTATTCTTACTATCCTTTTTGCTGCCCTCATGATGCTCTCTCTCTTCTCTCTTCCCCTCCCTTTGCAGATAGGCCTGGCCTTGTCCAGTCTGCTGGCCATGCTCAGGCTACTTCTTTGTCTCTCTGCTCTGGACTCTTCCAAATGCCTCTGACTATTTGCCCTCTCATCTCTACAATAAAACCTTCTGTCCCATGGAGCAATCGTGTTTTGTTTTGATAAAGATGGAGGATCAGAAATTCACATTGATGTGCATTTTCCCCTTTTCTTCTCCTAACTCCTACATCATGAACAGGCCCCATACCAGGCCAAGAGCTGTCTCTCAAAGGGAGAAGTGTTGTTGTCTACAGATGACAGCAGAGCCTTGTTCCAAAGTCCCAACAATCTCTTCTGTGATTCACCTATAGGAGCCTGCCAAAGTCTCCAAACAGCATCCCTATCTGAAACTGACACCCCAAGTACCATAGCGTCTGCTGGATCATACAGTCCACATGGTAGAGCAGCCTGCACAGCAGCCTAGACCAATTGAAGAGCCTTCTCCTGGACCAGGCCCCACACAAAGCTAGCAGCTTTCCAGATCACTCCGTGTGTGGACCTGAGTCATGCACCCAAGTGAGAAATATGCTGTCTCCAGAATCCAAATAGGCACACTAAACTTCTTTCTTAATGGTGGGAGGGACCAAGTGCAATAACTTATCCTTTACCTTAGAAGGACTATCTCTGCATGCCCCACCCCCATACTCCTGAACTCCTAAGAATTTCACTGAGGTAGGAGGTCTTTGGGTTTCGGTTAGATTTATTTCACATGTGCTGATGTGCATATGTGTTACCAACAAGTCCAAAGTAGTTGTTTCCTCTTGCTCACTTGGTCCAATCAGCATCGTGTCATTAATATAGTGAACCTGTGTGGCAATTTGTGTGCAAGACGGATGAGCAAGATCACTTTGAACAAATTTCAGACATGGGGTTGATGAGTCACTACACACTTGAGTTAAACTGTAAAGGTGTACCGCTGGTCTTGCCAACTAAAAACATTGCTTCTGTTGGCCCAGGACACGTGCTAACCTGCTCAAGGAAGGTCACCGCATCTGTCATTGGAGTCACTACCTGATTGAGTTTTTGTCCCTCTCTATGAGCCATCTCTCTTCTGCACTGGCCAGGCAGGGTTAAAGGGAGATGTAGTGGGAATGACCACCCCCGCATCTTTCAAGTCCTCAGTGGTGGCGCTAATTTCTACAGTTCCTCCAGGAATGCAACACTGTTTTGATTCACTATTTCCCTTGGCAGAGGCGACCCTGAAGGCTTCCATTTATGCTGCTGGGAGACCAGCTTTCAGCACTGGGGGAAACAGGAAAGGAGGTGTGGCGTCGGCGGAGCTGCGCGTGCGCGCACACACACACACACACACACACACACACACACACACACACACACACACGAGACCTCGCTGAAGGCCAAAGCGGAATTCTTCAGTTTATTTTTCTCTCTGTTGGATGTTCTTCTGTTGTCTTACGTTTTTCCCTTTATCCCTTTTACACCACCTAAGACAAAGACTTCTATACGAGAAAAGATTACCTCATAACTACAAGTTGCATATTTTCCAAAAACAATTAAAATCTTTACATAAAAAGAAATCATAATAAGATCGCAAGTTGCATGTTTCCCTTAGAAGCCCACTACTAGTTAAAAATTTTCTTTGTATTTATTTTCTTATCATAATAGTATCTTTACTCCAAAGCAATGATTCTTTCATTACTGATTAACAAGGTTTTAAGCAAGCTAAGTGTATTCCAGCCAGCTCCTTTGTACTGGCAGGCAGCTGTCTGCGGTTTCAGTGTAGCAGATTCCTGTTCTTAGCTCTACTCTGGGAAACCTTAAACGAGTGCTCAGCTAACCATCTATTTTTCTTTACACACAATAGAGTCATTTAATTTCTTTGTACAACTTTGTTTTTTCAAGGTGCATACCAGGGCCTGCGATTAATTCTGTAAATTGCATGACCAAGGAACTCAGGCCTACCCTTGAGTGTAGGGACATAATTGTTTTCTTTGATCATCCCCTTGTTTTTCCACAGGCATAATTCGTGGGTCTATAATTCATGAGGTTTCCTTGTTCTTATTTTCCATCCTTTGCAATTCTTATATCTAACAAAGGGGGAGGTAACTTTTGCCTATATTTGCCTTTTTTTAAATCTTATCTCTTATTGCAGCAGTTGGCAGAATAACTTAAACCATGTTTTTAACCATCTTTACTAACTGTCCTAGCCACCTGTATCTTCTAGGCTAACTCAGAAAGTCCAGTAGAATCATAGCTCTAACTAATCATCATTGCTCTTATGAAAATCATCTTTATCGTAATCTGCAAGTAAATTGCCCAGTGAGGAGTGGGATTTTCCCGAGAAACAACCACACTATACTAGATACAGTGAGATTTCTTCATATAGTAATCACACCACGCCAAAGGCAGCAGGACCGTGGCGGCAGCAAACAGAAAGAAGAACAGCAGAAGCCAGGGGCGTTCTGGAGACAGTTCTCCCAGCCTCTGCCTCTCCAGGAGGCAGTCAGAGTAGCTTCGCTATCCTCTGAGCTGTAGTCTGTAAGCTCCATTGCTGTCTGCAGCTCCTCTGACATGGTCACCGGCACACTTAGCCCTTCCAACCATAGTAACCCTCACTCCACAGGTCAGAGACTCAGTGTGAGAATTCTGCCGACTTCTAGTTATCTCCCCCAATTATACCTTCTCAGCACCAATCTTTCTTAGCTAGGGTTACTGTTGCTGTGCTGAAATACCATTCCCTTGGGGAAGAAAGGCTTATACTCCCACAGCACTGTTCATCAGCAAAGGAAATCAGGACATGAACTCAAACAGGGCAGGAACCTGGAGGCGGGAGCCAATGCAGAGGCCATGGAGGATTCCTGCTTACTGACTTGCTCCCACAGAAAGGCTCACCAAACTTTGGACATTCAAAATCTTTTCCCAAAGTTTCAAAGTCCTTACACAATGCTCCCTAAAACAGCATGGTAGGTTCAGACACAGCAACACCCTCCCTACTCCAGGTACCAAAGTATGTGTTAGTCAGGGTCCTCTAAAGGAAAAGAGCCCATAGCATATATATTATAATGGCTCACAGGCTGTGGTCCAGCTAGTCCAACAATGGAACATCCAATGGTCCAGTAGTTGTTCAGTCCACGAGGCTGAATGCCTCAGTTTGCCTTTAACATATGCCGGAAATCCAAGGAAGTAGGCTCTAATGCCAGTGAAGGAATGGACTTGCCAGCCAGAGTCACCAGGCAAAGACAGACAGACCTTCTTCCTTCAGTGTCCTTCATCCGGGCTTCCAGCAGGAGGTGTGGTCGAGATTCAAGGTGCACCTTCCCACCTCAGAAAACAGAGTTAAAAGTGGGTCTTCCCCTATCACCAGTGTGCCCAGTCACTTGGGATTTAGTTAATTCTGGATATGGTCAAGTTAACAACCAAGAATGGCCATCACACCCGCAATAGCGGAGGAGTCATGTTGGCAGTTTCTTTACTGCGCCCCTCACATAGTAACTGAGCTCCAGGATAGCCAGGGCTGGCACACAGAGACACCCCGTCGAGAGAGGGGGAGAGAGAGAGAGAGAAAAAGAGAGAGAGAGAGAGAGAGAGAGAGAGAGAGAGCGCAAACAAAACAGTAAATCAAATCCAAGCTCAAATAGTTTATCCTCCATTCTATTCCATGTGATTCAGGACACTGGTACATTTACCTTTTTATGTGAGCTGCGCTTTTTTACTTTTAATGGAGTTTCCTGGTTTTTTTCTTAACAGGAAAAATCATTTTCATCTTCTTAAAAGTTGATAACAACTTGTTTTGCTTTTTTATTTTATTTATTTATTTATTTATTTATCAAGGTCTCGATCTGATTTCAAGGCTAGTCTCAAATTTAGGATCACCCTGCTTCCTCAGCCTCCCAAGTGCCAGGGTTACAGTTGTGAGCAGCCACGCAGGCTGTGAGCTTCTTGACTCCTGTGTGTTTGCTGAAGTAGGTGGTGCGTTCTTATCACATCCACACATCTGGAAGCCTCCTCACTACTTGTTTAATTTGAACAAATTACTTCACAGCTGCTGCCCAGCAACAGCCTGCAGGGTTCTTCCTGTTGCTGTTCTGAGCTGTAACAATTATCTTTTTTTACTTTTTCTTTCCTTAGAGCGTGTACTCGCATGGTTTTTCATTAAATATTGAGTCCGTTCTCTCTGATCCGCAGACTGATAACTTGGCTGGCCACGGAATGCTATGTCCCAAGCCACTTTCTGTTAGCCCCTTCAAAGCACCGTTCCGTTGTGTTTCTTCGTAAAGCTGGAAAATCCGAATGCCCCTGTGATTCTCATCCCTCTGCAAATGTATCGTTTCTTTCCCAGGAAGCTCTTTGGTGGTTTCTCTTTAACACAGAGCGATGACATTTTATGGCGGTGTTCGACACACAGCTCTTCCTTTAACAAATGGGCGTTCTCCCATCCTAGAACATGATCAGTAGTGCTTAAGATGTGGAGAGCTTACAGAACACAGTCGCTTCTCAAAGTTTCCATCTGTAAGGATGCCTTAATATTCTGCCAAAGGAATGGATGAGTACTGCTTCTTAAATAATGAATTCTTAATAAGCCCGATCGAATTTGGTCATTTGTTTTGAGTCTGGAGAGATTATGTAGTGGAGGTAACTTACTTTTCCATCTTCTGGCAAAAATATCCCACAACTTTGTGAAAATGGAACACAGACAGCCGTTTCTTGTCTCTTTTGTATAAACATAGAGTTACTTTACTTACTAATTCTTTATTATTCTCATTTTGAGTTATTTTTTAAAAATTTCAAAGTGTTTCACACCAGGCTGTTTACTTAGTAAATCAGTGCAGACTTTGAGGTTGGTTCTTTTCTTTCCTGCTTTTCATCTGCAATGAGAAATTCGTTGTTGCTGGTTTGACTTTGTGAGCCTGGTCTTACATTCTGTCTTAGGACCACAGGAATTACATCTATGGGCAGTTTTGCTTTCTCCTTGTGGCTGGCCTACATGTGGCCTCAGACCAGATTTCTGCTGTCACTGTAAATAAGAACAAACAACAGAATCTTTTAAAGTTAGTGGAAGTAGCTGCCTTGTGATAGAAAACACATCCAGAGGGTTCCCAACTAAATAAGTCAGTGTGAACCACACCTCCAAATGCCGTGCGCATCACCCCAACACCCCTGCCCGTCTCCAGTGAAAGAAAACAACCAACCAAGGAATAGTGTACAGACATTGATTTATCAATTTCTTGTTTAGACATTTTTATAGAAGCATACTATGTGTTCTGGTTACATTTGTGCTGTACTCTCTCTTGTCCCCCTGTGACTGTGTCCTCCTCTTCCTCCCTCTTCTATTTCCATGCCTTTTATTTTTTATGACCCAGTGTTTCATTAGGTTTGCTCACAGGAATGTGGGTGAAGGTTTGATTACAGGATCACGCACACCTCACCAGTGACTACACCACTCAAGAACACATTTCCCTCTGCCATCAACCACTAACTGGTTATAAACCTCAGGGAGGGGTGCGGCCTCATGAGACCCTCTCCCTTCCTCAGTGGAATATAAACAGGCTAGATCTTATACAGGAGAAAATATTTTTATGTATAGAAAAAGAACACACTTTCTTAAAGCTATGAGGTCTCTTAACATCATCTTCTTCAGTCTATAGTGTGGCTTATAAATACTTAGAGATATATGTTCAATACACCACTCTCCTGGCCATGCTCTGCCAACAGGTAGAGCGGTTCCATCTCCACCCAGTTCCAAAGACCTTCCAGAAAATTCTGTGTGAACTTTTTTAATAGATCTTGATCTCATAGCTAAGTCTTGTGGAAGAACCAGCTTTGATAGCAGCGCTAGCCAAACAGTTGCTAGTTACCCCGCCCTCAGAAGGCCCTGCCAGGTTCAGAGGCCTCACAGGGTTTGCGTTTCTTTGAGCATCTGTTAGTAACTTGGACAGCTAAGATTGCTGACTCAGTTAGATAAAACAGAATATTAAATTTTTCCCTGAGGGATATTTCTCATTATATTTCCTCAGACAAATGATCTCCAGCAAATCCTAAAGCAGAGCAGTTCAATTCTGAACAGTGGATGTTTGAGAGTGTGTGCTGTACGCTCCACTCCCAGCACATACAGTCACTCTTACGTGTGCACATACACGCTAGATTTCTCACTACAGAGAGAGTTCATAACCCCATGCAATGTCAGAGCACTGCTTCTGATACCTGATTGGTCAGAAAAGCTCCCAGTCATGAGAAAATGAAATCACTGTTAGGCTATGGGGACTGGGGGGGGAGGGGACTGTGTGGTGACTCTGGGGGGACTGTG
>NC_022020.1:14747786-14757428 GCF_000317375.1 Microtus ochrogaster | reverse complement strand
AAGATTCATTGTCCTCACTGACATCCCAACCATGTGATCATCCGTTCAGATCCTAATTTCCCAGTTGATGAAGTCACTTGTCCCCTCCCCTTAGAGACTGCTTCCTTAACCAATAGAATCTAGAGTCTTTAGTTTCACCAAGTGTCCATTTTGTTGATGCTAACGCTGTGATTCTGTAATATTTCTCCAGGTCTTTCATTTTCAACTTTCCCTACTTTACGGTTCAGTGTGTCCCCTGCAAGTGGCATTCGAATAGGTTTTTGCTCCTCCACTCTACAATAAACCTTTCCTTAACTGAATTCACTATGCTGAGAACTGTACCTGGGGGCTGGAGAGATGACTCAGTAGGTTGTGGAACACAAGCAAGCACGGAGCCCACGTTGAGATCCCCAGGATCCTCTGAAAAGCCAGGCAGATGTGGCAGCTGTCCATCATCCTAGCACTCAGAATTCAGAGACAGGATCCGCAGGGCAAGCCGGCTAGTGAGACTGGCCAGCATCAGTGAGCTTCTGAAGCAGTGAGCAACTGTGCCTTAGGCAACGCTCTTGAGCACAATGGAGAAGGCTCCAGAATTAGTCCCAGATCTCAAACACTTGCGTGCACCATACACACATGGAAGAAGAATCGTACCTGGTCACATTTCTATTGCTCATTATAGGGCCATTATTTTTCTTATTTTTTTTCCGCTATTAAATTTCTGGTTTTTGTCATTCATTATTTTCTTTTCACCCACACACTAGTTTAGAGATTGTATGTTCCTGTCTGTTTATGATGAATTGCTCTTGTTTTATTTATTTGTGTGTTTGTGTGAGGGGATACACACACAGCATGTGTGGAGGTCAGAGGGTAATTCTGGCAAGTTGCTTCTCTCCTTCTGAGCTGTGGGGCCTGGGGATTGATCTTCGATCTTCAGGCTTAGCAGGAGGTGCCTTTCCCACCAAGCCAGCTCACGATCCTCTGCTGGGGAGTTCACAGTCTTTCCGTGTGCTGTGTATTGATGTACTGCTTCACCATTGCTTCCCAGATCTCAGGCGTCCTCCCCGAGAGCTCACCCTGCTCTCCTGGAGCCCTCGGTGTTAGCAGTGGAAAGGTTTGATCAGCACTGTACTGTCACTGTGTGTCAGGAAAGCTTTATTTCATCTTGACTCTTGGAAGAGTTTGATGAGGATACAATCCTGGATGAACAGCTGCCTTGGCACATTGAAGATATTCTTCCAGTATTTCCCTTCTCATCGCCGTTAGCTAACTTCCAAATAAATTTCTATTTTCTAGCCAGAATTTTATTTGTTTTAAAATTTCTGACTTTTTAATTTTTTTTCCCATTTTGGAATAATTACATACTCAGAGTAAGTTATAGGGCTGGAAAGTTGACTTGTGCAAGCAAATCCAGATGCCCAGAACTCACGTAAGAAAGCCATGAATTACCTCTGTTCAGGTAACGCCACTGTCTGGGAGGTGGAGCCAGGTGGATCTGGGAGCTTGCTGGTGAGCCAGGCTAGACTAAATTGTGAGCTTCAGAGTCAGTGAAGAGACCCCGTCTGAAGCAAACAAGGCACGCGTGGGCCTGCTCACCCTCACACACATTTATAACACACACAATTTACAACGATATTGCAGGAGGCCCTTTTGGAATTTCCCCCAGCTTCTCCTATTGATCATACATTATTACTATGTACTTGTAAAGGGCACATGGCTATGGATATGTGCATGTACTTTTCTGTGTGTCACTGCTTCTCATGTATGGATTCCTATAAGCACCTCTGATATCAAGACTCATATGTCTCATTGCCACAAAAATCTTCACAATGCTGGTTATAATAACATCTAAATCCCTCACTGTCCCTCACCCCTAGCAACTACTGATTTGCCTGACAAAATGCATTTTTAAGGATGTCGTATAAAAGGAATCATGCCGTATGCTATGAACTGAATTATATCACAGAATCCATATGTTAAAACCCTAATCCTCTTATTTGACTGCAATTGAAACTAAAGCCTTTATGTAGTGATTAAAGTTAAATGATGAGCCGTCAGAAAGGCCCCAACCTTGTTTTCCACCCCTATTCATCCCATGGGGAAGCAAAGTAAGAAGGTAGCTGCTTGCAAGCCAGGAAGGGCCCTAGCTAGAAATAACCTCTGCCGAACCTTGACCTGGGACTTACAACTTCCAGAACTGTAAGGACACAAATGTTTGTTATTACAGCTCCTCAGTGCACGGCATCATTTGTGGCTTCCTTAATATGCAAATGCACTGTCCTTGACCTTTGGAGAATGGCTCCCCACTGCCACCACACTCAGCCTAAGATTCATAAAATCCATTCAAACTGTAGGGTATGTTAATAATTTAGTCCTTGTTGCTTGCAAGTCCTCCAACTGACTTCTTCAAAAACTTCAGTTTAGTTTTGGTGTTCTGGAGATGGATATGGAGTGTCTAAGAAGTCTTTTTCTTTTCCTTTAAAAATTCTTCTGGAGATTTTTTTCTGCTTCCTGAATTTAAGAACTCATGTGGCTCACTGCCGGGAGATGGCTCAGTGGACACGGGGCTTGATATGCAAGGACAAGGAACATAAGGACCTGGGTTTGTACCCTTGGCATCCTTTGGAAACTCAGGTATGGCTGTGTGCAACCAGAACCCCAGTGTTTTGGAGGTGCTGTGGTGACAGGTGCATCTGAAAGGCTTGCTAGTTAGCTAATCTCTGAAAACACAAGCTCCAAGTTCAATGACAGACCCTGTCTCAAAATCTAACCTGGAAAGCTACTGATGAGGAAGACTCCCAATGCTGATCTCTGGCCCCCACACAGACACACATGGACGCAAACCTCTGAAAACACGTGTATACATAGAACATCACACAACACATATGGAGGAGGAGGTGTTTATTAAATTATTCTGAAAAATAATGATTATCTATCACCAGGTATGACCTCTCTTTTCTTTCCTTCCAAAACTCTGATTACACAGATATTTATGTATCTCATTTGCCCTCCCTGACTCTTAATTAGTATAATTTTCCTCTCTTTGTACCATCTTTGTATTCTGCTCTGTATCCTCAAATTTATATTCCATTTCATTTATTATTTCAAACGATTTGATGCATTCACTGAAGTTTTTTTATCAGTGGTTCTCAACCTGTGGGTTGTAACCCCTTTGGTCAAATACCAGGTATTTATATTACAATTCATAACAGTAGGAAAATTACAGTTATGAAGTAGAAACAAAATAGTTTTTTATGGCTGGTGGTCACCGTGAAAATAGGAACTGTGTTAAAGGGTCACACATTAGGAAGGCTGAGGACTACTGTTTCATATCAATTATTACTTTTGTAACAGTTTAATTGTGTTATAATTCACAAACCAAAAAGTCAAACCTTTTACAAGCCCACTGCTTCTTAGTAAATTCACACATTGTGCATCCCTGACCACTATCAATGTTGAGGATGTTGTCACAAGTTCAGAAAGAAACTTGGTGCCCATTATCTGTCAGCTCCCAATCCTCTGGCCTCCCAACCCTGGGAAACTATTAATCCCATCTCTTTAAGTTTGTTGTTTTGGGCATTTCACGTAGCTAGCCTCCTCCAGAGTTTCACCTTTTGTATCTGGCAGGAGGCACTCAAGGTTTATCCCTCCAAGTCAGTATTCCACTTCCTATGATAGTAGATACTGCCCCCATTGCACACACGGCAGTTCACACGACCTTTCTGTCCACGAGCTGATAGACACGTGGGCTGCCTTTACTTTTCAGCTGTTATGAATTACGCTGCTGTGAACATTCGTGTACAAATTTCTGTGTGAACATATGTTTTCAATCCCCTTGGTTATTTTATATATAGGAGTAGGATTGTTGGATAATATGGGAACTCTATGTTTAATCATTTGGGGAGCTGCCAGATAGTTTTCCAAGTCTGCTGCATGATCTAACATTCCCCACTAGCGATGTGCGAGGGATCCAGTTTTCTTACGTCCTTGCCAGTACCTATCATTCCCATCGTCTGGATTACAGTCACATCCTAGGGTGTAGGGCGGTTGTGCTCCTTGTGGTTTTGATTATAAATTTCCTAGTGACTAATGATGTTGAGTATCTAGTCATGTGGTGATTGGCTATTTGTATACTTATTTAGATAAAGCTCTAATCAAATCCTTTATCTGTTTAAAAAAAATTTCATTTTATCTTTAAATTGCGTAAGTACAGTGCCCATGGAGTCCAGAAGAGGGTGTTAGATTTCCTGGAGCTGGAGTTCTAGATGTTGTCAGTAGCCTGATATAGGTGCTGGGGATCAAACTTGGGTCCTCTGCAAGAGCAGAACCTACTCTTAGCTACTGAGCTGTCTCTCAAGTCCCTTTTACTCACTTTTAAATTGGGTTGTGTGATGGCTAATCTCTCTTGTCAACTTGGTGGATTAACAGTCATCTTGGAGACGTATTCCTGGGCACATCTGTGAGACTGACTCCAGAGAGGACTAACTACGGAGGGAAGATCACCCAGAATGTGGGCAAGCAGCTCCTGCAGGATGGCATCTTAGGCTGGGAAAAGGACAAAGCTAACAGAGCATCGTCATTCACCTCTCTGTGTGTCCTGACTGCACAAGGTGAGCAGCCCTGCCAGGCTCCTGTCATCACACCTTCCCACTGTGGTGTCCTGTGTTTTTCTGCATTCCCTCTTTCTCGCCACACTGGACCACAGCACCAAGAACAGTCACTGGTAGTGCCGACTGCCTACTGCAGTAACAGATCTTCTATATGGTCTACAGACAGATCCCCTTATGAAGTTTATGTTTTGCACTAATTACCTTTTGTGTTTATGGGACCAGGTACAACTGAAGGGAGCGAGAATTTACTTGGGTTCATGGTTTTAGGGGGGTTCCAGACTGTCACAGCAAGGGAAGGATGGTGGCGAAAGTTCTGCCGTTGTGGCGATAGGAGTGTGGCGCAGCTCGTTCATGTGTGTTTGCCAGAAGGCGGACAGCTCAGGTCAGAACCAGGAGTGAGCAGCATCTTCATAGACTGTCTCCTTGCGAGCGAACTCTTCCTGCCAGGCAGACCCCATTCCTCAGGGCTTCTTAGCCTCCTAAACAAGCACCAGAAGCTGGGAACTGGGCATTTAGAATACCCTGTGGGGACAGCTCAGACTTGAAGCTAATTTTATTTTCATTTCTATGAATTTATATCCTTCTATGTATTTGTGTCTTGTTTGGGCATGTATTACGTGTTCACATGTGTGTGGGTACACATGAGAACTGTATGTGTATTTTGTACATGTGGGTAAGCCAGAGATCAACTTAGGGTATTGGGTGACTCACTAAACTCAGAGAGCATCAATTCACTTCTCTGATTTGCTCTGGGAATCCCCTGTCTCCACCTCTTGGGCTTGTCTCTTCAATGAAAGGGATGTATACCTGTTTTCCATGAGGAAGATTTGGAATGGATCAAGTTAATTGCCTGGTAATCTGTAGGACCAGGCCTCGCCCGAATTTCCCAGATATTTATTCCAGATTCTTTTTTCTGTAGACCTTTGTCTTGGGCACTGTTTCTCAGTCAGTGGAACCCATCCTTAGGGGAGACATCATGGACTTTATAGCCTGGTGACCTCTGAGTTATCCATATGACCGAGGCCACACCAGATGCTAGGCCCTTGGGATGTAGACCCCATCTTCATGGTAGAAGTCACATGTACTTTGCAAAAGAGTTTTGATGTGGTCCTGCTTAAGCTTTATTGTGAACATGGATTGTGATAATTGTTGCCAGGAAACATTTTTCCAAAAATTTACTGTACTTAAATATGTCTAAATAACTGCCCTGGGACAGACTCTGGCAGTTTGAACCAGCACTGGCTGCTGAGTTATGCTGAACCAGATTTTATTCTTGCCTCATGTGGATCTTTGCTTTACCAGCTGTGGCATTCGCAGGAACCCCCACAACCCACTTTTTCTGTTGTTGCTTCTGTGTTTCACATCATATTTAATAAAACACGGTTTAATCTAAGGTGAGATTTGTGTATATCTGTCTCTGAGTGCTCGTGATTTAACGCTTATTTGTATTTTAGGCCCATTTCATTCTCTGCACAACAAGTCTGTTCCAGAACTGTGTGTTGGAAGGACTATTCTCCTTACAATTGAATCATCCCTAATTAACAAATGAAGTGAGGGGTGAACTCAGCAGTAGGATGTGTGCTTAGCATGCCCAGTTCACGGTATTTAATCCTCAGCCCATGCCCACCAAAGCAGTAAACACACAGGTGTTACATGTGAAATCCCAGTTTTATTTCATTTCTCCCTGCTTCTGCTCTTACATTACACTGTGTAGTTAGTTACTGTACTCTTGTAGTGAGATTTGAAGTGTGTGAATTATTCATCAATGTCTTCTTTTTCAAGGGTGCTTTGACTATTCTGCATCCTTCCAGTTCTTTGTAAATTTTTGGGTCAGCATATCATGGTCACTATGAAAAGGTTGATGAGGGTTGTTTTGAATGTCTACTCCAGTTTGATGATCGTTGCCATTTTAACAACAGCTTCCCAATCCATGGATATAGGCTGTCTTTCTTTTTTTTCAGATTTGGTTGAATTTCTTTCAAGGCTCTCTGACAGTTTCAGTGTACAAGTTTTTCCACTTCTTTTAAAACCATATTCCTAGGGCCAGGCACAGCTGCATACATCTTTAATCCCAGCACTTGGAGACAAAGGCAGGCAAATATTTGTGTCTTTGAGGCCAGCCAGGTCTACATGGTGAGTTCCAGGACAACCAGAGCTATGAAGATAGACCCTGTCTCAACAACCAAAGAACCAAACACATTGGGATTGGGAATGTAACTCAGTAGTAGAACCCTCACCTATCATGCAGGAGGCCCTGAGTTAAATATCAGCACCACAAAAGAAAGTATAGTCCTAAGTATTTAATTCATTTTGTTCTTACAAATGAATTTTGTCAAATTTTTATTTTTAGCTTATTACTGCTCATATAGAATATAATTTATTTTTTATGTATGATACTACACTGTGCAGCTTTGTTATACTTACTAGATCATTATTTGTCTATTAGCTTATTGTTTCCCCCTCCCCCACTGTGTGTGTGTGTGTGTGTGTGTGTGTGTGTGTGAGTGTGGTCTGAACCTACAGTGTAGTACTAGACAAGGGCTCTGCCACTGAGTTATGTACAACCCTCCTTTTAGCTTTTATTTTTGAAACATGGTCTCACCAAATTATCCAAGCCAGCCTTCAATTCACTCTGTAACTCAGACAAACCTTGAACCTGAGATCGTCCTGCGCCAGCCCGTTCGGTATCCGGGAAGTCAGATCTGCATAGCCGACAGGGTTTGAGTCAGCACGGATAATCTTCTTTCTAAAGCCTTGTTCGTCCTTTTGTTCTCCTAATTTGCTAGTGTACAAATTCTACCGTCCTTACTTCGGCACACTGCTCTCTTGTTTCGTAAAGGTCAGCTGTGACCCTCTCTTTCCTTGCCAGTCTTTGTGATCTGAGTCTTCCCTTTCTTCTTGCCCAACCTAGCCAGAGTTTCCTCAATTAGACAAGAAAATATCTCCAGATAGATCAGTAAGACTTTCAGTAGCAGCACTTAGTCCAAAAGGGTGCCTGAATTGCAGTATGTGTTTAGGTGATAGTTTCGGAGCAGGCTAGAGGAATATTAACATTAAGTAGCAAGTCTTAGCACCGTCCGGGAGGGAATTCCTAACTTGCACCTGTCAGAACCAGGGAGAGTACGTGTAACTTCACTGTTACAACAACATTCATGGCACAGAGAAGTCTTGAACTATTTTTTACATTTCAATATAAAAGCAGATCTAGTTCAGGTGTGGGATCTCTTTGGGTCCTTTTAGAATTATACATGATGCCCCCTCCACAGACAGTCGACAACAGTTAAATTTGAAATTGTTTTAATGTGAAGTCGCGCTGAGTATTCGTAATGACGTTCTCTGTAGTCAGGTCATGCTCCTTTTTATTTCTATATACAGAGCAAACAAACATTGTACATCTGACAAGTGCAGCAAGCGAGGTCTGTGAATGAGCCATTGTCTGGCTCTCACTCCCGGCACCTCTTTTTCTTATGTTGTCCTTAATACTTGAGTTTCCTGAATCCTTGCTGAACTTCTCTGAGCCCTGACTTCAAGGCTTCTTCTTTCAGAAAAGATTTGGCTTACTTCTGCGGGTGCCTGGGGCTACTTTCAGTTTTCAAGCTGGGGTTTTCAAAACCTCCTGGGCAGCTTGAATTCAGGCCAAAACCCATAGGTGTAATCCTGCTGAGAATTACACACGCTCAGGACTCTGTTCCAGGGCAGCTTTGAGTCTTTCTTTGGGGTGAGCTCACTAGCAGTCTATCACCCCATCAATGATGCACCCCTTGGGGTCCTCTGCTTTCTCTCAGACACACACTTTTACACTTTGAACATCAGGAAGCCTTTCGATTTTAGCTCCTGTTTCTCACCCTTTGCAGTGCCGTCCGGTGAAGGCTCACGTTTAGCAGGGTTGAGCCGGTGCCTCAAAGTGAGAGCCAATCCCATGGCTGACTTTCGTCTATGGATATCAACTTCTGTTCTATTTTTGCCATAGGAGCCTTCTTTACTGCCTTGCAAGCTCTTCGGCGCATATGCAAATGTGTGTACTTCAAATGTTGCTCAGGGCTTTGGTTGTCCTCTGGAGGAGAGAGAGGTATTTAAGATGCGTGTAAACTTGGAGTGCTTAGATGATGCTATTGCTGAAGTCATCGCTTTACCTTATTCCCTTCGTGTGTGTGTGTGTGTGTGTGTGTGTGTGTGTGTGTGTGTGTGTATGTGAATGGGGCACTTGTATGCTATATTTGTGGAGGTCAAAGGACAGCTTTGGGGAGTCAGTTTTGTCCTTCCATCGTGTGGGCTCTGGGGACCAAACTCAAGTCTTCAACCTTGGCAGCAAGCACCTTTACCCACTGTCACCTCCCCAGCCACTATCATCTCTTGTTTTATTTGAAATGGTGTAACCCTCACTGGCCTGGAACTCACTCTGTAGACCAGGCTGGCCCTTGAGCTCCCGAGATGACCCTGCCTCTGCTTCCTGAGTGCTCAGGCTAAAGGTGAGCACCACCACTCTGACCCTCTCTTCTTTTAAAACTGGTTGTTTGCCTAGTTCTGGAAATGCTACTATATTCTTTTATTTCCTAAAACTTGCTTTGGTTTGTATTTAATGGATTATATAAGAAATGATTTCACTACGTATCCCAGGCTGGTCTCAAACTCATGCTCTCCCTGCTTCAGCCTTCCTGGTGCAGGGAAGACAGGCATGAGCCACCACACCTGGCTAACAACTTTTGTGATTTAGGGAAAAGATAGGGTTAACAAGTCCCATTCCAACTGCCTTCTGTAGAGCAGGCTGGCCTTGAACTCAGAGATTTCTCTGCCTCTGCCTCCCAAGTGCTGGGCTCAAAGATGCACGCCTTCTATAATAGAGTTGGAAAGGACACTTCTTTAGAAGGAAGTGCTTAGGATGTCACCACACCCACTCCTCACCCTCAGCTCCTCTGGGTTTTTATGCTCAGTTACAAATCAGGAGTAGAGTATAACCAGAGCAGAAAGAAACAGAAAAAAACCCCAAAGTACCAGGCTGGTGTGGGACAATTCTATATTCTGTCAATTGTGTTTTAAATAAATGCTGATTGGCCAG
>NC_022020.1:14746289-14746879 GCF_000317375.1 Microtus ochrogaster | reverse complement strand
CTATGGCATAGACTGTGGATGAGCCATGCTTCAGCTTCTTAGAGCAGATACTGTCTCTCCAATATGGTAGCCTGAATGCTTTAGCTTTGTCACGTTGTCTCATCTTCAGGTCGACAGCTAAAATACCCAATTCTTTTTGTTTGTTTTGTTTTTTGAGACAGGGTTTCTCTGTGTAGATCAAGCGGTCCTGGAACCCATTCTGTAGAGCAGGCTGGCCTTGAACTCACAGAGATTCCTCTGCCTCTGCCTCCTGAGTGCTGGGATTAAAGGCATGCACCAGCACCACCAGATCCAATTATTTAATGAGTTAATACCAACTCATTCCTGCAGGATTCTTCTTTAGATTCATTTATTTTATTTTATGTTTGTTAGGTCTCAAGACTGGGACAAATGGTTAACTAAGGAGTCTATTAACATATGAAAGTGAACCTGGCCAGTAGGTTTTCTCAGCCCCTACTTGTTATAGGGTAAGACTGGCTTACCAGCCCCATACCCTAATCTTCTCCAGCCCAGGGACTGGACTGCCTATAGAATCCTGGCATTTTTATCTACACTTTGTTCTCCTGGCTCTCCTCTCTCCCCCTCTTCTC
>NC_022020.1:14738636-14745904 GCF_000317375.1 Microtus ochrogaster | reverse complement strand
AATTTTTCATTCATCTGGTGCCAAAACAATGGGATTGGCATATCTGAGTTCTCTTCTAAAAAACTTGGCCTCTCTGAATGAAGCTGCAGATTTGATTCTTCGAAAGTATGTATGGATCATTTGTTTCTGATGGTTCCTGCCATCTATCAAATCCCAGAGTCCACCTTCTCAGCTACTTCTTCTCTCTACCTGTTCTAGCCATTCCTCGCCTTCTCTGTGCCATAGGAATCTCTCTGACTCCCAGAACCTTCTGTACCCCACAATGCACCCGCCTGGACCCTTGTCTCCAATCTCTCTCGGCTCTGGCCTGCCACACCTATCTGGGTCTCTCTGCTAAAGACACCGTCTCCCTTTTCCCGCTCCCCCATCTCTCTCTGCTGGATTAGTTTCACCCTGAGCTGCCTGATTTGTCCACTGTAACTACAAAAGCCACACTGGTGTGCCAGGAAACTCCTCTTGTCCAACTTGGGGCCTGGTCACATGGGAAGAAACACCTTTTCTCTGTGATTTAGAACATTTTTCTCCTTGACTAGTTTCCCATTCCTCTTGGGGACGCCCCTGATGGAAATTCCTGTGACAATGACCCTTCATCACCTCAGCTCAGCTAGCTTTCCTTGCCTCCCCCAGGAGTTACAGTCTCAGAGCTCCTGCCCGCAGCTCCTGCCCTCAGCTCCTGCCCTCAGCTCCTGCCCTCAGCTCCTGCCCTCAGCTCCTGCCCTCAGCTCCTGCCCGCAGCTCCTGCCCTCAGCTCCTGCCCGCAGCTCCTGCCGGCAGCTCCTGCCCGCAGCTCCTGCCCGCAGCTCCTGCCCTCAGCTCCCGTTGGCGGTACAGAAATTCCCTGCGGCAGAGTTTCATTTTCCCACCCCTCTCTCCCCTCTGAACTACAAACAGCTTGGCTTCAGTACAGCTCAGTGGCCAAAAGTTGGCACCCTTGGTTTCCAAGTTCTCACAAACCGTAGCAACTGCCACAGCACGAGTAAACGGCCCGAGATCTCCTCTATCTAAACCTCCTCTACTTCCTGCTGTTACAGTCTTTTATCTTTGCAATTTTCTGTGCTCTGCTCTCAAAAAAAGTCTCTTAAGACTATGCTGTAAATTCTATCTCAGGATTTCTAAGTTCATTGGAAATGGTTTTTAAGAAAATCTACAAAATCTGTAACAAAATTTGGCTTTAAACTTACGACTGAAAGCTTCTAATTAAAAATCTATACATGGATAATCTTAATTTGCTATGGCATATTGTATGTGATTCTTATTTAAGGGGTGTGTGTGTGTGTGTGTGTATGTGTGTAACTTAGATTCAACTCTTATTCAAAAAATAGATCTTCTAGGAAAATAGATGTTTTAAATAGCAGCACTGTGACTTGCCTCCATCGTGGTTGATGACCTCATCAGTACAGAAGCAACCCTGTGATTGGCAGCCATCTTTACTAAGGTTAAAGAGTATGTGCCTTGTAGCTTCACCACTACCTTAAGAGGACCTCATGGTGCAAATCAACTGATGAAGCTTCTTAGTCCGACTGCACCCTCTACTTACTGTTTCAGACTAAAGAGACAACAGCAGGCCTCCAAAATATTTTGGATTGGTAGGAATTATTTTTGTATGATAATAAACTTTAAGGTTATGAAGGTCTACTCATATTATCAGAAGCTGACTTAGAGATGTGTACCTAAGTACTTAGGTTTTTACTAACTGTTCAACACTAGGCTTTTAAAAAAAACTTGGATATGTAACATGTTTGATAAATAAGGTATATTTGGTAAATAGATTTATGAACTCCTAGGGCCTACTAGGGTTCACAGTAATATTTGTCTAGCTTCTTTGTTTTTCTCACTTTGTTAAGCTTTAGCTATTTGGATAAGCTAAGTCATACAAAAAATGTGATATTCAAAAAAAAGGAGAAAAAAAGAAAAAATGTGATATTCTATATCACTATAAAAGGATCAGGAAAGTTGCTGGCCTCCCTGCGGACTGTATTTATGGTTTCTATGTATGTATGTGCACCACAAGCTTGCCTGGTTCCTGCAGAGGTTATAGAGGGTCCAGATTCACTGGGACTGGAGGCAGAGGGAGGCTGCTGTGAAGGCTGAAAGCTGAACCACGGTCCTCTGTAAGATCAACAAGTGCTCTTAGCTGCTGCTCCATCTCTCCAGCCCCTCTCTCTGTTCTTAACTAATTGGATGGGTTTGTTTTTAAAGAATAGAGTGTAACACACATTTATGAGTGTCAAAAACTTTGGTTCTGATTTTGTCTTCTTCAGTGTTTGCTGCTGTTAAGGTTTGGGTAGAAAATGCCCCACACGGCCTCATGTGCTTTAACACCCTGTCTGCATTTGGCAACTCTCTTTGGGAAGCTTGTGGAACCTTTGGGAGGTGGGGCCTACCTAGAGGAAGTGAGTTGTGGAGAGAGGTGGCCTTGTGGTTTATAGCCTGGCCACAGCTTCCGATCCAGTTTCTGCTTCCTGTTCTGGGAGTGTGTGAGGTAAGAGGTCACAGTGGCAGGTCCCCCACCAGTACCACAAACAGAGCTGGGGATACTAGGCCTTCCCCACCATGGAGCGCCAATCTTCAAGTTGTGAGCAAAAGAAGACTTTCTTGCCTTAAGTCTCTTCCTGTCAGGTATCTGTTAGCAGCGAAGAGAAAAAAAACTATCTTCCTTGGTCCTATGCCATCTGTCAACTCCATGGTTACAGTACTATCTGTCGGTGATAAAAAAAAAGTTTCTTTTTAAGATGTATTTATTATACGTATGTGTGTGTATGTGTATTGTGGGGAGCAGGTTATGTGAGTATGAGTATACCCTGACATACATATACACAATTTTAAAAATGAAATGAATCTTAAGAAAGAAAGATACCAGTAGTAGAATGTCCAGCATTCATAATGTTTAACACACATTTCTCTTCTTCCTCATTCCAGCCTCCCTGGCTGTGCTCTAACATGCTACCTCAAGCAGGCAGCTGAAAAGGAGACCCAAAACACAGGAGATCATACAACCTGGAGCACACAAAGCTAGGCAGGACAGCCTAGCCCATAATGATTAAGACCTGGCATCGTCTTTTTTTTTGGATTTTCGAGACGGGGTTTCTCCGTAGCTTTTGGTTCCTGTCCTGGAACTAGCTCTTGTAGACCAGGCTGGCCTCAAACTCACAGAGATCTGCCTGCCTCTGCCTCCCGAGTGCTGGGATTAAAGGCGTGCGCCACCATCGCCTGGCTTCCTGGCATCGTTCTTGAGGCTGCAGATCTTCCTAGGTTAACACCGACCCAAGCTAACCATGCTCCCACTTTTGTATTCCCAGCGCTGGGATCCCAAGAGTGTGACATTGTTCACCTTGCTTTGTCGTCCCTAACAGTCTGCTTTCTACCGACCATCTAAGATGCTCTGCCCGTACTTCTTTTTACCTCTTTATCTGGACCAGCTGGGAGGTGGGAAGGGAGAAAATGGGGGCTTGCTTCAGTGTGAATAACTCTGGAGATTCATACATCACTTCTGCTTTAATTTCTCTAGTCAGAGAACGGAATCACGGGACTACATCTATCTGACAAAGAAACTCGGAAAGAATCATATTCATTTGGGGGAAATGAAGGGCCTATCCTGGACCAGCTCCTTGTGATTT
Organism: Microtus ochrogaster; assembly: GCF_000317375.1. Taxonomy (NCBI): domain Eukaryota; kingdom Metazoa; phylum Chordata; class Mammalia; order Rodentia; family Cricetidae; genus Microtus; species Microtus ochrogaster. The sequence goes on along the minus strand of NC_022020.1, from coordinate 14,742,287 downwards.
CCTGGGGACTTCTTGTCTTTGACACTGGAAGTCCTGCACCTTGGGAATTCTCTAGGTCCAGAGTGAACAAAGAGAGTTGCCCCCATGAACTTGTAAGTTTGAAAGAAAAAGGAAAGAGATGGGGTCTGAATCAGTATTCTTTTGCTGTGAAGAGACACCCTGGCCCCAGCAACCCACAAAAGAAAGCATTTATTCGGGGCTTCCTTACAGCTTCAGAACTTTAGTCCATTGTCATCATGTCAGGAGAGCACACAGCACGCAACCAGACACGGTGCTGGAGGAGCAGCTGAGACATCTACATCTGGATTTACAGGTAGCAGGAAGAGTGACACTGGGCCTGGCCACACCTCCTAATCCTTTCAAATAGTGCCACTTCCTGGTGACTGAGCATTCCAACCGATGGGCCTGTAGGGGCCATTCGTATGGAGCCTCCACAGATGGCTGCTGATGTGCCTAGCTTTTCTCCTCTCTGCCCAGGATGCCTTGTGCAGCTGCTGTTTTTGCTGCTCTTCCTCACGGTAACCGCCCTTGAAAGGGAGGACTTGAGCAGCGAGTGCTGGAGAGCCCGCCTCACCCTTCTTACCCGGAGACACCATATCAATTACTCCCATTGCTTTTGGCCCTAAAGATTTTTTTTAAAAAATTTAAAACAACGTTCATCACACGTATTTATTTTGTGTGTGTGTTTGTCTCTGTGTGGATACACATGTGCTGTGAAGCGCTTGTGAAATTCAGAGAACAACCTTGTGCAGTGGGTTCTCTCTATCATGTGGGTTCTGGGCTCAGACTCAGGGTGCCAAGACTGGCAGCAAGTACCTTTAGCTGCTCAACTGTCCCACTAGCCCTAAGCTTCTTACTACATTTTTTTCATTAGTCATGTGTATAGGCACACACATGTAGCACACCACACAGGTGGAGGTCAAAAGACAACTTATGGGTCTCTATTTTTTCCTTCCATCATGTGGGTCCCTAAGATAAAACCTAGGCCATCAGTAGGTGCCTTTATCCTTGGACCTATCTTGTCAACCTGGCTTTGAACACTTATTTAAATTCTTTTTAGTGAGCATGGCATTTAAAAGAGAAGATCTCTGCACTTCGCCAAAGAGACTCTAAACTTACTAATAAATTTGTACAGATGCTAACCATCACTAGTCATCTGTAAAATGCAAATAAAACCCATGAGGAGATCCGATTATACACTCATTAGAATGACTCAAATTTGAAAGACTGATAATATCAAATATTGGCAAGGATGTGGCCAAACTGGCGGCTTTACAGACTGCTTCAGAGTTTACAAAATGGCAGAGAGTGTTCCAAGACAGTCTGGCGTCTTAAAAACTTAAACACAACTCTATCAGATGATTTGGTCATGGAATTTGCCCAAGAAAAAGGAAAACTTGTGTTGAAAGACTTTGCTACACATTCTGTTCGTAGCGACTTTATTTATACTAGCTGTAAGCCACAAACAGTTAAATATTGTCAACAGGAGCATGGGAAAACAAATGGTGGCACCATCTCATACTAGGAGATCACACAGTAACATCAAAGAATAAGGCCCGGAACAGAAACATGGACGGATCTCAAAATCCTGATGGTAGGAGAAAGAATCTGGACCAAATAAACAAGAAAAAAAAGGGGGGAGTTGTTTGGCTGGTTTGGGGATTTCAAGATTATCCCATGCGTTCCTGGTTGGTCTCAAACTGTGTAGCTGGCATTGACCATGAACTTCTGATCCTCCTGCTCCACCTCCTGAGTACTGGGATTGCAGGTGTGTTCTACCACATTTAATTCATATGGTTTTGAGGGTTGGACTCAGGGCTTCTTGCACTGAAGTTGAGCACACTCTACCTTTAGAGCTGTGTGCCTTGTCTTTCCTGCCCTCCAGGAAGAAAGTATGTAATGTGTGATCCCAGTCACGTTAAATCCTAGAAACCAGAACAACCCATAGAGAGAGATCAGAAAATGTATGTGGACAAGATGGAATGAGGGATGGATCACCAAAGAACACGAGGAACCTCCACAAGAGACGATGGGAATGTTATCTATATTTTATCATATCTAATGTTATGATTTAAATGCCCGAAGCCTACACCTTAATGAAGACATTTTGTATGGGTGAACTGCTTTGGACAAAATGAAGGGATATAGCTGGAAGTCAAATCAGCCATTAGCAGGGGTGAGGTGAGAGGTGGCTAGGGGCTCCCTCATTGGACAGAGTCATAAGGATGCCCTGGGGATGGCGACAATGCTTGGTGTTCTGGTCTGGATGCCAGTTACATAGACATGTTTAGGCTTTGGAAATGAATTGAGCCGACCATTGTGTTGCTGTGATTTGGGGCATATAACTGTAATTCAGTAAAGATGGCAACATAGGAAATAGGAAACTCCTCCCCATCTTCCTCACCTGCTTAAATTAGCGAGCTCGTCCTTGGTCCTTCTCCTCCTAGACACCTTCTACAAGGTGTGTTGTTTTGTTTTGTTTTTAGACTGGTGGCAAGCAGCCATGGTAGCTCACACTATAAATGCAGTGCTTAGGAGGCCAAGGCAGGAGGGATGCTACCAGTTCGAGACTGAATTCCAAGCTAACCTGAACTACACTGTCAAATTATATCTCAAAGAAACAAAAACAAAATTATCCCTTCCTCCATTCCCGCCAAGCCAAACCAACAAAGAAACGCCGCTGGCAGAGCACTCGAAGATTACATTTTCTTGTAGTTGTGCTTATATTTTCTTAGAAAAATAGCATAACATTTCCCCCGTAACTTTCTTGTTGATTCTTTGTGAATTTTATACCACTCATTTCCCAGTTCTTCCATATCTACCCTCCACCCTTGTCACCTCCCCCCAAAAGAAAATAGAAAAAAAAGGAGTCTTGCCCTGGAAGCTGCAGTGTGTCATGGTGTAGCAGTGTGTGACGGTGCATCCCACAGTCCTCCCTTTTGTCCAGCCAGCTTTACTTGTAAATGCTCATTGCGATGAGTTATTGGGCTGGCTTGACCTCTGGCTTCACCATCCATACTGGACCCTCCCTGAGATTCCTCTCAGATATCCTGGTGTTGCCCTGAGTCACAGAAATCTGTGGCTATGGATCTGTAGGGTTGGCCCCTTCACATGCCCCAGCAGCGTGTAGACAAAGTAGGTGTTAGGGTGAGCCAGCTCGAAGTCTGGGAGGTAGCTAAGTTTATCTTCCACCTAGCATTCCTGCCCTGTCCAGGCAAGGGGCAGGCCATTTCTCCTGTATTCCATATCACCGCTGATGCCAGCTGTGGTGGGCAGTGAGAGGCTAGTTCAGCTCAGCATGGTGCTCAGACATCAACATGGTCTCAGACAGCAGCCCATGCCAAGGAGGTCCACTTGATGTTGGTGACACTGGCCACAGACATCAACACAAGACCCCTGCTGTAGAAGGGGCAGAGACCCAAACATGGCCCTTGGTGGCAACAGGGGTCCAAATATCACCAAGGCCTTAGGGGGCAGAGCAGGTCTCTCACTTCTTCATCGCTGTCATGTCTCCAGATCCACCTCTCTTCACAGTGCACAAACTGCCCTGCTCCTATTATTCCCCTCCCATCTCCCCACCACACACAGGCTCATCCCCATCTCCCCACCACACACAGGCTCATCCCCATCTCCCCACCACACACAGGCTCA
>NC_022020.1:14735423-14738251 GCF_000317375.1 Microtus ochrogaster | reverse complement strand
TGCTGGCAGGGCTGCGGGCCAGGCCTCTGCAGTCTCTGACTATCGGGTAACATTTAATGACATACTCTCGGGTTTTTTGTTTTGTTTTGAGACAGAGTGTGGTGGTTTGAATAAGAAAGGCTTCTATAGTTTCATACATTTGAATGCTTAGTCATCACAGAGTGGCCCCATTTGAGAAGGCAAGGAGGAGTGGCCTTGTTAGAGAAAGCGTGTCCCTGGACGTGGGCTTTAAGGTTTCAAAAGCCCACACCAGTCCTAGCTGCTTCTTCCACTCAGCCTGCAGATCAAGATGTAGCTCTCAGCTACTGCTCCAGTGTCTGCGTGCATGCTGCCATGTTTCCCACGTTGATGATGATGTACTTAACCCCTGAAAGTGTAAGTTAGCTCCCAGTTAAGTGCTTTCTTTTGTAAGAACGGGTTTGGTCATGGTGTCTCTTCACAGCAACAGAACCGTGACTAAGACGCAGAGTCTCATTATGTAGCTCTGGTAGACCTGGAACTCACTATATAGACTTGGCTGGCCTCAAACTCACAGAGATCTGCCTGGCTCTGCCTCATAAGTGCTGGGATTATAGGCATGTACCACCATCCCTGGCAATGCTATATATTTTTTTCATACTCTGGAATCTTAAAAGCAGTTTGAGATTATAGACTACAGACTTCTCAAGAACAGGTATCTGGTTTCAACATTAGCACAACTCTTGGCACATTTCAGATGCCTGACGGCATCCACTCATGCATGCCTGCTGGCGTCCACTCCTGCGTGCCTGCCGGCTCCTGTGTGCCTGCTGGCGTCCAATCATGCGTGCCTGGCAGTGCCCATTCACTTCATGAAGGCTGCTGCATGCTGTCTTGATTATCCCACTTGTGTGCCTTTTCTTTATTTTTGTTGCTGTCTTCCTACAACAATGCTGGGAATCAAGCCCACGGTCTAGCACAAGCTGGGCAAGTGTTTACTTCTCAGCCCGGCCTCTCATCTGCCTTTGAGTCTCATCACCTAGCCTTGCTTTAATTAAAACTGTGAATTTGTCTAACCATTGTGCTCCAGTGAAGAAACCCAGGCCATAAATGCTTTGCTTTCCAGCTACTCTCCCCACAGCGTTATCAGGAACTTTCCACACTGTACATACTTTTTTTCTTTTTTCTTTCCCTCTCTTTGGAATTTTCTACCCAACATTTTAGGTAGTCCCATTTTTTTTTCACATGCACATAGTTTATTTATTATTTAACATTGAGACTTACTTTGCAAGGTGGACATTTGGACTGTTTTGATTGTTTTGTTTTCATCTTCCTATTTATCTCTTTTTTCTTTTCTGTTTTTTTGAGACAGAGTTTCTTTGTGTAGCCCTGACTGTCCTGGAACTCACTTTGTAGACCAGTCTGTCCTTGAACTCACAGATATCTGCCTGTCTCTGCCTCCCAACTAGTGGAACCAAAGACCTTAACTGCCTGGCCTTAGGTATATTTTTATCCTTCATACAATGTTAAAAAAATTTTTCCTGGGACCAGTGAGGTGGCTCCAGGGGTAAAAGAACTTGCTGTGCAAACCTCATGATATGAGTTCAGTCTGTGGGATACACAATGGAAAGAGAGGTCTGGCTCCTTAAAAGTTGCTGTCTGACCTCTGCGAGCATGCCATGACACACAGATCCACATGCACACACATTACACACACATACACACCCACCAGTAATAATGATATGTTTAAAGTAAAGCTTTAAAAATCTTTCCTGATAGATTACCTAGTCCCCAAACAAAACATTCTTCTGTGACTGTGGGTCTGTAGAGACCAAAGGCCAGAAAAAAAAGCCAGATTCTCACACCCTAACAGTCCGGCCACAACTGTTTAGAGACTGACCCATGCTTTCTGTCTTAGTTGAATTTCTGTTGCTGTGATAAAAACAAACAAACAAAATATAAAACAAAAAACAAAAACACCCTGGCAAAAGCAACATGAGGGAGAAAGGGTTTATTTGATTCAGAATTCCAGGTCACATTTTATCATTGTGGGGAACTCAAGGGGACAAGAACCTAAGTGGCTGGTCGCACCCACAGTCAAGAGCAGAGAGGACGAATACACGCCTCACCAGTACCCAGCTTAAGAAATGGTGCTGCTCACAATCATGGTAGGTTTTCTCCTCCATTAACCAAACTAAGAAAAGTCCTCACAGACAGGCTTACAAGCCACCTGATCTAGACTGTCAGAATAACAATTAATCCTAAGCATCACGGTGCTGGAGATGTGGCTCAGTGGCTAAGAACACTGACTGTGCTTCCAGAGGACCCAGGTTCAACTCCCAGCACTCATGCGGCAGCTCACAACTGTTTGTAACTATGGTTCTTGGGGACCCAACACCCTTACACAGACAAAACATCAATGCACATAAAAATAAATATTTTTTAACAACAACTAAGCATCATGTGTCTTACACAGATGTCTGACGCCTAGCTCCTGATGACTCAGTATGGCTTACACACATGGCCAGTGTCAGCAAAAGAACTTAACACTGTGAAATCACTACTTAACAAGATGAGAGGTGCACCAGTCCCCTCAGATGCTATCCCTACGTGACTTCCCCTTGACTACTCTACAAGAGCCTCCACATCCTCTCATTTTGGTGCGGTCCCCTTGCTGGGAACCCAGCCATTGCTTTCATACAGTGTAAGAAATAAATTATCTCTTTGTCTATTGAAAATCTTCCTTTTTAAAAAAATTTTTACTACTGGTGATGCTGGCCTCCCACATGCCAGCTCTCAGTGAAGGAGTCTTTTCATTATTAGTTAAAACCTCATTCCAAGCTGGGCATGGTAGCACACACCTTTAATTC
>NC_022020.1:14732503-14735323 GCF_000317375.1 Microtus ochrogaster | reverse complement strand
ATAAAACAAAAAACAAAAACACCCTGGCAAAAGCAACATGAGGGAGAAAGGGTTTATTTGATTCAGAATTCCAGGTCACATTTTATCATTGTGGGGAACTCAAGGGGACAAGAACCTAAGTGGCTGGTCGCACCCACAGTCAAGAGCAGAGAGGACGAATACACGCCTCACCAGTACCCAGCTTAAGAAATGGTGCTGCTCACAATCATGGTAGGTTTTCTCCTCCATTAACCAAACTAAGAAAAGTCCTCACAGACAGGCTTACAAGCCACCTGATCTAGACTGTCAGAATAACAATTAATCCTAAGCATCACGGTGCTGGAGATGTGGCTCAGTGGCTAAGAACACTGACTGTGCTTCCAGAGGACCCAGGTTCAACTCCCAGCACTCATGCGGCAGCTCACAACTGTTTGTAACTATGGTTCTTGGGGACCCAACACCCTTACACAGACAAAACATCAATGTACATAAAAATAAATATTTTTTAACAACAACTAAGCATCATGTGTCTTACACAGATGTCTGACGCCTAGCTCCTGATGACTCAGTATGGCTTACACACATGGCCAGTGTCAGCAAAAGAACTTAACACTGTGAAATCACTACTTAACAAGATGAGAGGTGCACCAGTCCCCTCAGATGCTATCCCTACGTGACTTCCCCTTGACTACTCTACAAGAGCCTCCACATCCTCTCATTTTGGTGCGGTCCCCTTGCTGGGAACCCAGCCATTGCTTTCATACAGTGTAAGAAATAAATTATCTCTTTGTCTATTGAAAATCTTCCTTTTTAAAAAAATTTTTACTACTGGTGATGCTGGCCTCCCACATGCCAGCTCTCAGTGAAGGAGTCTTTTCATTATTAGTTAAAACCTCATTCCAAGCTGGGCATGGTAGCACACACCTTTAATTCTAGTACTTGAGAGGAAGAGGCAGCTGGATCTTTCTGAGTTCATGATCAGCCTCATCTACAAGTGAATTCTAGGACAACCAAGGCTACATTGAGAAATTCTGTCTCCAAAAGCTAAAACCAACCAACCAACCAACCAACCAAATAAACAAACAAAAAACCCCAAACAAACAAGACCCAAAAACAACAAAAAAAATCCCAGCCCTTTATGTTAAAATCTAGAATGTCAAATGCCCCCATATCATCTGATAGGAATATAAAATAAATAAAATTTCCTCCCCCAAAGTCTCTGTGTGGCATAGTAAGAAATATAAATTTGGTTTCTATTTCATGGGTGTAGGGAGATAAGGCCTATGAGGCCAAGAGGTAGCCAACTAGGAGTCTGCCTGAGGGCCTATCAACAGGCGCTGTCAGAGGTCCTGATGGTGCCTAGCCAATGAGGGGTGACCATGCGATGTCACCAGAGGGACACAGCCTGGGTGCTGGGAGGAGGGTATGTAAGGCTCTTCCCACTGAAGAATAAACAACTCTGCTGTTGTCTTTTACCTGACTTCCGGTGTCTATGCCATTGATGCTGCCCCTTCTCCCCTTCTCTCCCCTCCCCTCAGGGGTTGTTAAGACCCAGAAACATATGGGATATAAGACTTCAGGGTTTCTAAGTTTAAAACTTGGAGATTCCCATGTGGTAGGGATATCTTTGGTATTTGATCTCCATTTCAAGTTCTTAAGGCAGAGCTATGACACAGGGAGTCTGTGGTTATTGGTGTCCTCACTTGTCAGGATCTCCAATCACCTAGAGACGGACTCCAGGAACACCTGCCAGGGCTTTGTAGCCTCCGGAGACACCTGTGTGGGCCTGCCTGTGTCAGTTAGGATAACTGAGGTAGGAAGATCCACTCTAACCCTGGGGTTGGATCATGGCTGTCGAAGTCTTTGCTAAGGATGTCCTATGATCAGCTGCCTCCAGGTCCTGTGACCGCCCCGTGAGCCAAAACAAGCCCTTTCTCCTTCAGGTTACTTTTGTCAGGCATTCTGTCATAGCTGCAGGAAAAGAAACCAAGACAGAATCTGAATGGCGTGAGTGTGTTTTTATATAATGAGATGACTGAGTGCTGACAGCCCCTAGACAGCATCAGGAAGGAGCTGGCTGCTGGAGGAACCGATTCCAACCCCCACCCCCTACTTCCTTGGGAGAGGGCTGGAGATTGACTTTAATCACCAGTGACTAATTATTTAATCAATCATGCTTACATAATAGAACATCCATAGGAACATTAAATAATAGAATCAGGAAACATTTGGGATTAGTGAACAAGTTTTTTGTGTAGAGAGGGTGGTGTACCCTTATCTCCATGGAAACAGGAGTGCCCTCCCAGACCTTGCTCGGCATTCAGTCTGTATCCTTTATAATACATCTGAAAATGAAAATAAATATTCCCCTAAGTTTTGTGAGCTGTTATGGTGAATTAACATCATGAATTAAATTTATACCTGGTTGGTCAGAAGTATGGTTGACAACTTGGGACTGGCCATTCGTTCTGAATGGAGTCAGTGTGGTGGATTTAATAACAACGGCCCCCATAGGTCCACAAGGAGTGGCACTATTAAGATGTGTGGCCTTGTGGTAGTAGGGTATGGCTTTGATGGAGGAAGTGTGTCACTGGGGGTGGGCTTTGAGGTTTAATAAGTTCAAGCCAAGCCTAGTGGCTCAGGGTCTCTTCCTGCTGCCTTCAGATTCAGATGTAGAACTCTCAGGAGAGTCTCCAGCACCGTGCCTGCTTGCATGCCACCATGCTTGCTGCTATGATGACAATGTAAACCTCTGAACTGTAAGCCAGCCCCAATTAAATGCTTTCCTTTATAAGAGTTGCCATGGTCATGGGGTCTCTTCAGAGCAACAGAATCCCCAAT
>NC_022020.1:14722020-14730778 GCF_000317375.1 Microtus ochrogaster | reverse complement strand
CACACACACACACACACACACACACACTCAATGTAATCATTTCTTTCCTTCATTTTTTTCCCCCTGAGACAAGATCTCATGTGACCAAGGCTAACCTCAGACTTACTATATAGCAGCAATAGATCTTGAATTCAAGACGCTCCTGCCTCAACTTCTCAAGAGCTGCTGTCACAACCATGTGCTAGTATATCTCTGCTAGATGTGGTGCCCATGTTTGTAATCCCAGTACTTGGCAAGCCTGAGTAGGAGGCCCACCAGTTCTGGTCTAGCCTAGGCTACAAGGAAGACCCTGTCTCAGCATGAGCAAAAACTAATCCATGAAGTGAATTGATGCCACAGCTGGATCCTGCAGCTGGTGATCGGTTGGGATAGGAGCCTGGAATGGGCTCCAGAGTGGCTGGAGAGAAAGGTGAATTCATCAGCTTCCCACATGACGTCTGCCTTGGGCTCCATATTGTTCTGAGTCTCTCGCAGTCTTTACCTCATTATTGGGACCGCTTCAAAGTCATAAATGGAGGATGAATCTCATACACTTATCTCCTCCCCTGGAGCCCCACCAAATTATGGAGGAAAATACCCGAATGGTGGGCTTCTACCAGAAGCACAGTGAATATTAGGTGGCAATAGATGAGAAATTTGAACATTGGGCAAAAAGATGACGAGATGGTAAATAATTTAAGAGACCATGCCTTGCTGTGTCAAGAGCAAGAAGACAGTTTTCCCACATTCTCATCAGACTCCACCCCAATGGCCTCAAAACCCTGAGGCAAGGAAGCTATGGTACTGTATCTAGGATAGGGGAACCGCCAGGTCAATTCCTTGCTTATGTGGTGCTATCTTGTGCTCCACCGTGGCCCCTTCCAACGTGACTTGGCAGGAAGACATTCCTGTGTGAAATTGTGTTGGAAAGGCCTGCTCTGTGTGCATGTGGGCCTGTTGGATGGCTGTTTTCCTCATTGTTGTGACCCAAATACCTGACAAGAAGTGACTTACAGAAGAGAGCACATCTTTTCTCAGGGCTGGAGGTGATACGGTCCACACTGAAGAAAAGGCGTGCTCCTCGGATGGAAGGTTGTGGCCGAAACAGTGTCTCTCCCCATCTGAGGAGAACAGGAAGCACAGGGAGGGGATCCTGTTTTCCCCTTTTTTATCCAACCTGGGTACTCAGTCTACATGGTAGCCCCCCCCCCCATATTCAGGGTGAATCTTCTCTCCTCAGTTAAACCTCAGAAAAGTCCTCGGAAACACACACAGAGGTGTATTTCCTAAGTGATACTAAATCCGGCCATTGTTCGTGACAGTGAACACGGCCCACCGTCCTCAGGACCTGATGTTGACACACTGGAATTCTGGACGTTTTGGGGGAAGGCATGCTGCATTTTCAGCCTGTGCTGGGTTTTGTCAATTATGTAGTCGGCTCAGCCAGGTGGTGCATTTGTGCAATCCGAGCACTCGCCGAGCACTCGGGAGGCAGAGTCAGGAAGGAGCTCTTCTGTTATTTAGTTGATGCAGAGATGGAAATGCAGGTGTGGTAGCCACAGGAGGTGATATGTAGCAACAGGGCAACAGGGCAGATTAAATGGAATTATAATTGTAGGCTCGCCTTCCCAGGTGCCTCTCCACTCTCTTTCCCCCAGCACATCCCATACTAAATAGCCCTCCATTACAGGGTTGATGGTTTACCGCATAATCCTAGCACTCCAGAGACTGCAGCAGGAGGATTGCCTTGAGAGTTCCAGGCCATCCTGGGCCACAAGTAAGTGTTAAATTTAAAACAAATGGCTGAGGGGTGTATTTAACATATCAAAGTGGACCTGGCTGCCAGGTTCTTCCAGCATCATTCAGCCCCTACCTGTCACAGGGTGTGGCTGGCATACCCTGCCCTCTACCCTGAACTTTCCAGCCCAGGGGCCTGGGCTGCCCTTCCCCCAGAGGCTCTTCCCTATATAATCCAGGTGTGTGGTTACTTGCCCTTTTGTACCCTTGACCTCCTGGCTACTGCACCAGGTTGTCCTGTCCACCCCTCCCTCCCGCCTTCCTTCCCATCCCCCTCTCTCCACATGGCCCATCCCAGTCTGGTAATGTCCTCTCTGAACTCTCCCAGATGTCTCTGATAGGAACATCTAGGCTAGGCTCTCCCTGTAATCTAGAATAAACTTTCTCCTGCACCACACCTTAGGAGCTGCCACGTCTCCTTCTTTCCTTCCTTCCTTTATTTCTTTTTCTTTTTCATTCACAGTGTTAGATCCTTTCTTAAAAATCAAAACAAGCTAGGTGTGGTGGCTCCCACTTGTAATCTCAGTACTTGGGAGGTGAGAGAGGGAGCCCTGGATTTCAAAAATTGAGACCCTTGCTCAAAAATCTACATAACAAAATGAACCCAGGTGGGAACAAAAGAGCCTAAAATAGAAACAAAATAAAGGCACCCTAATTTTTATCATTAACTTTTCCCAGCTTTATTTACCTATCTGAGTGGAAGAAATTCCCAGCAATCACGTGCTTTCCTATGCTCTTTGATTATTGTGATAAACCCTGAACTGCCCATTTGTTGGCCTTCCTTTCATATAACCCCTCTTTCGTGTTTATTCAGAGCCTCTCGTAGAGAGCCTGAAGGGCCCAGTCTAAAGGCCTCTTGTTGCTTAAACCCAAACAAACCAAAAGGTACCCGCTGACCTCAAATTCACAGTCTTTTGAGAAGATGAATTTGCACAATGACAAGGGACAGCTGAGGAGAGAGGAACCCCTCTGTGAGAGGAGGCAGCTCCTTGTCCTTCTGCAGAGATGGTCAGAGGACACCAGGAAGAAAACCCCTTCCAGAATAGGAACAGGTGACTGGGACAGCCAGGTCTCAGCTGGGACAGCGACAAAGTCGGCTGTCCAGCAGAAAGTCCCTTCAGGTAAGGTCCAGGAACAAGGCAAAACATCTTTCGCCACTTACGTAGAACGAGACATTTTATTGGAGCCTGTTGTGCATATAAGAACAGACTTTTAGTTGGGCAAGGTGGCTCCCACCTGGAATCCCAGCACTTGAGAAACTGAGACCGCAAAGCCATGAGTTCAAGGCTGCCTGGGTTACAAAGTGAATTCAAGGCCAAACTGAGCTCCATAGTAAGACCCTGTTTCAAAAGATAAAATCTTGGAATTAATGAAAAAATAAAAACTTGATCTGGGTTTGGAGGTGCAGGCCTTTAATCCCAGTATGTGAAGATGCAAGCTGGTTACCTCAGCACTTGAGGCCCTGGAAGGAGAATGGGGTGGGGGAGGGGCTCAAGCTGCAGAGTGTGGAAGTGGAGTATACTTTCCTTTAGGTTCTCACTGTTCTTTAAATTTCTCTTCAGTGAATATGTTAGGAAAAATATCCTCTAAAAAATGAAAATGTTTTTATAAGATTCTTGAGCCAGAAATTTAAAAGGAAAAAAAAATTAGCTTAAATAGCACTCTTCCCAAATGCTTTAATATTTCTTTAATTGCCTAATTCGGACGCTTGAAACAGGATTTTAAAATAGGCTACGTATTCAATAATTTTGAACTGGTTAATTTTCTCTTGTTCTTTTACATCATATGCAAAAAACGAGGGGAGGGAGGCTATGGATAATGTATCGACACTGATAGCTAAAGTACTGGGGCTGCAAAGGGTGCCTGTGTGTTTTCTCAGCTGTATTCAGGTCTCGGGTTATTCGTGTGTCATGCTGTTCTGAGGCGGCTTTCCTGACTTCCAACACCTGCCTCCCTTTCTTTGTCTCTCAGTAGTGGCTCCTGAGTACTCGTTAGTTTAAGCTGTGGCTATGGTTGGGGAAAGAATGGATCCCGGGGACTCCAAGCTGATGTCGGGCATCACGGGATCCTGCCCAGGGCAAGGCACCTCATTTTATTGTCTTGTCTCTAACAAAACCACATAGCTGCCAATCAGATCCTACCAAAGGACCAGTCAGAGATGCCAATCAGAGCCTACCAAAGGACCAGTCAGAGCTGCGAATCAGAGCCTACCAAAGGACCAGAGCTGCCAATCAGATCCTACCAAAGGACCAGTCATAGCAGCCAATCAGATCCTACCAAAGGACCAGTCATAGCTGCCAATCAGATCATACCAAAAGACCAGTCATAGCAGCCAATCAGATCCTACCAAAGGACCAATTGGAGCTGCCAATCACATCCTACCAAAGGGTCAGTCATAGCTCTGGGAGCCAGAGGTCCCAACTCTCTCAGCAACAGTGCTCATAACCATCCCCCACTGCCAAGCTCAGGCCTACAGACTGAAGCAGCAGGATGCCCATCCGGACACTGCTGCAGGGAGCAGCCGTCGGGGAGAAAGGAGAGCTAGGGCAGCCGTTTAGATGCCGTCCTGCTGCCGCTGCCTTTGGATGCCATTCGTTCCTCTGACAGCTGCCGAGACCTCTCTATTTCCCAGCCAGTGCACTAAGTGATAAGGATTGAGTAGTTCTGCCGGCAGAACTGCGTGTCTCCAAATTCACGTTTTAAATTCCTCTCGTCTGGAGACAGTAAGTTAAAAGGCCATCAGCGTGGATCCTAATTCACCGTGGTTAAAAATCAAGTGCTTTTTTTCTGCTGAGCTACCCCGCCCGTCAGCCCAGCTCACACCTTTCAGTGCGCAGCATTTTCATTTTCCTTCAGTTTGGAACGGTTTCAAGTTTCACTTGAGAGTTTCTTTTTGATACTATTGTTTCAAAGCAAGGCCTCATGCCGGCCAAATGGGCATTCTTTGATACAATTGTTGAGCACTGCTTTATTTAATTTATTGCTATTTTGAGGTTTTCCCACTTAGACTGCCATTGTTCATTTGTAGTTCAATTTCAATGAAAGTGAAGATAAATCTTATAGGATTTAAATTCCTTTTTTAAAAAATGCTTGTTTGATGATTCTGACAATACCTTGGTATGCACTGGGTATAATGTTTAAGTGTCAAATCGCTTGTTGCCCGGTGGTGTTTGTTAGATTGGGATTGATGGAGGGGACATGGAAACAAAAGCGAGCAGACAGGCCTCTCCAGGTAGATAGTCCTTCAGTCAGAATAACTGAGGGGCTGCAGTCTCTCCATGGAAGGGCAGACTCTGGGCCTGTGGTGTGGGGTGCTTGGGTACTATCCCCTGGTCAGTCCTGCCTCCAGACTCCAAGTGGTAGATGCCACTCGAAGAGGTGTGGTGATCCTCTGACTAGAAGCTCCTGAAACCCAGCAGCCCACAGGTGTCACGATGATGTCAGCTTTCCTGTCCAGCACTTTGCCTTTCACCTGAGGCTTTTAAGCCATTAACCTTTTGGTATTCGGTTCCAAATTTTTGCCTAATTTTTCATCGATTTGTTTTATCAATATATTGGGTATGAGTGCTAAAAATCTTCAAATATATTTCTGGATGTCTTTGCTCTTTCAGGTATGTCCATTTTTGTTTTATATATTTTAAAGCTGTTGCCTTGTGTGTGTGTATGTGTGTGTATGTATATACATATATGTATATATGATATGCATATCGTCTGTGTGTGTGTGTTATCCCTAATAATTTTCCTTACTCCAAGGTCCCCTTTGCTTGCCTGCTGGTTGCCTCCACCTCTTTCTTTCTCTTCCCCCTTTTTTTCCTCCTTTTTTTCCCTCTTCCTTTGACAGTATCTTGTTATATACATGTATACACACGCATGCACACACAGATACAGCACCCTAAAACTCTCAGATCTGGAGTGCTGGGATTGCAGGTCTGCACCAAGGCCAGCTCTTTGTTTAACACTAATTCCTCAGACCCAGTGTTGATGAGTGGTTGCTGACACACCTTTCCTGACCTCTCACTCTGTGTAATTACATGTGCAGTGAGATCTGAGAATCTTGTAGACAACACATGGTCATATCTTGCTTTAGGAAAAAAACCCATTCTCAATATTGTTGTCTTTTTGTTATGTGTTAGTACCATTTCTGTTTCACGTATGTGAGAATTCCTATACTTCCTTTCTATGATCAACTCTGGTTGTTGAATCTGTACATCGATGTCTTTTGGTAAATTCTGGAAGTTTTCAGCCATTACTTTTCAAATGCTTTGGAACCACATTCTTTTTTCTCCTCCAGTTTTCTGAGGATTCAAATTTGAGATTTCCCTCATTGTCCCATAGTTCCCGGTGGCAATGTTCACTCTTTAAACTCATTTTCCTTAATTGCTCATATTGCAGAATTTCTCTTCAACTCGCTGACTCCTT
This sequence comes from Microtus ochrogaster, assembly GCF_000317375.1. NCBI lineage: Eukaryota > Metazoa > Chordata > Mammalia > Rodentia > Cricetidae > Microtus > Microtus ochrogaster. The sequence continues at coordinate 14,724,583 of NC_022020.1, read as the reverse complement.
TCATTTTTATTCTATTATTGACATCTTCCAGTGATTTTTTTTATTTTTGTTATTTTATACTGAAGTTCTAAAGTTTTCATTTAATTCACACACACACTCACACACATGAACTCATGCACACACATATGCTTGTGCACAATGAATGCACACATGCATGAGCACACACACACACACACACACACACACACAATTCTTTCTCTGCTTAGACGGTCTCTTTCCAGTCATTCCCAAACCAATCCTGCTTATTTATCAAGATCATGGTTGCTTGTTTATCAAAGCCTCATTGCAACAGCATCTTTGAAATTTTCATCTTGTAATTCAAGCTGACCTGACATCTTAGAGTTGAAGACTTAGTCTCACTGGGCAGTAGTGGCCCATGCCATTAATCCCAGCACTCAGGAGGCAGAGACAGGCAGGTCTCTGTGAGTTCAAAGCTAACCTGGTCTATAAGAGCTAGAATAATAATAATAAATAATAATAATAATAATAATAATAATAATAATAATAATAATGGACTTAGGTCTTCTTTCTTTCTTTCTTTTTCTGAGACAGGATCTCTCTATGTAATCCTGGCTGTAGACCAGGCTGGCCTTGAACTCACAGAGATTCATCTGCCTGATTTTTTTAACTCTGCTCACCAGCCAGCCCCCAAATAAAAACATGGAGTCTTATTCTTACTTATGAATGCATGATCTTACTTGTTTTGTTTCTTGCCAGATTTTCTTTAGCTATTCTGTCTACTTTTAGCCTCTGGGCTTTAACCTTCTGTATGCTATATCTTTTTCTATCTCCTGACTGGTTGTGTAGCTGGTCGCTGGGGTCCTCCTCTCCTTCCCTTGCTCTTCCCTTTTCTCCTCTTCTATTAATTCTCTCTGTATTCCAGCCCCACCTATTCTCTCTCTCCTGCCTAGCTATTGGCCATTCAGCTCTTTATTAGACCAATGAGGTGTTTTAAACAGGCAAAGTAACACAGCTTTACAGAGTTAAACAAATGCAACATAAAAGAATGCAACAGACCTTTGCATCATTAAACAAATGTTCCACAGCATAAAAGAATGTAATCCATTTTTAACTAATATTCCTCAGCACTTGCCTTTGCCTCTCAAGGGCTGGAATTAAAGGCATGTGCCATCATGTGCTACACTTTTTCATTCTGAAGATGTACTTATTCATTTTAGGTGTATGATTCTTTTTTGTCTATATGTATGTACATGAACCACGTATGTGTAGTGCTTGAGAAGGATCTCCCGGAAGTGAAGTTACAGGTGGTTGTGAGCTGCCACGTGGGTGCTGAGAACTGAACCTGGGTCCTCTGCGCTCTTAGCTGCTGGAGTCATCATCTCTCCAGCCCTCCTATCCACAGTCTTGGGACCAGAAAGCCTGAACTTCAGTTTCCCTACTCTGGTACATCTGCCTGCTTCCAGCCTCTGAAGCCAAGTGGGAAGACAGACTCAGAGAAAAGCTGCTTCAGGTTTTCACTATGCTCTGGTCAGAGAGAAGGGTCCCCTACCTTCAGAACTTTAGACCTATCTGACTGTTGCCATCACCATTGCTGTCACCTTCATGGGACACAAGGTTAGGGCAGGCATGGTGGAACAACAAGGATCCTCCGCGCTCTCTGACCTTGTCTGTCTTATTACCAGACCAGAGAGAAAACCTTTTCTTGCAGCAGCTTCTGCTCATCCCCAGTAGACTGTTCTGTGACGTAGGCAACTCTGTATACAGGTGTGTGGAGGGGGAGGACACGGTAGACTGTTCTGTGACATAGGCTACCTCTGTATACAGGTGTGAGGATATGGGGGACTAGTTTCTCTTGATACTCTGGCTTTCTTTCCCAATCTTCCTGCTTTTGTTCCCCCAGCCAACCTCAGGCATCATTTCCACAGAACCTGTTCATGGTCCATAGTTGCAGTCAGTAAGAGCCTTTTGAATCGAAGTCAGAATGGGAAATACCTTTTTGATATTCCGTCATTTCTTTACGGCAGTTGAGTCTTCTTAGAACTTTGTTTGAAACTCATCCATTTTGGAAAACCCTCTCCCTAAAAGAGTCTAATTTCCACAGGACAGTGATGGCACACACCTTTAATCCCAGCATTCAGGAGGCAGAGGCTAGCCTGATCTACAAAGTGAGTTCCAGGACAGCAGGGCTACACAGAGTAACCCTGTCTCAAAACAAAACAAAACAAAACAAAACAAAACAAAACAAAACAAAACAAAAGAGTCTAATTTCCCAGATGTAGTGACACACCTGTAATTCCAACACCTGGGAAGCAGAATCGGGACTGGAGGCGGTAAAGCTCTAGTTTGAGACTAGGTTTAGGGTACAATAGAGAGAGGGCAGAGCTCCCTCAGCTTCCAGAATTCCTGAGGTTCAACATGAAAGAAAGTCAGAACTAGGCTATGTCTTAGGCTTTAGGGCATTCTAAGCTTACATTTGGAAATAGGAAGCTATGAAGGAGGCAATAAGGGAGATCCAGAGCTGATCGAAAAAGTGCTCTAGGCAGGGATTCCTGGAGAAGCTAGAAAGTAGTGCTAGGAGATGACCTTGGGTCTCACTTGTTTC
>NC_022020.1:14719625-14721418 GCF_000317375.1 Microtus ochrogaster | reverse complement strand
CTATTGAGTGCTGAAGAGATGGCTCTGGGGCTAAGAGCCCTCGCTCCCTTGCTGCTCTCCCAGAGAACTGTGAGTGAATACAGTGAGCCGAGTGGACGAAATGCAAGAATAAAAACCCAGTATCCTGTGTACTAACTTAAAAAAATTAATTTAGGAGGAAACAATAATAGAGACTATGACAGCCAGTCCCAAGCAGGCACACTGAGGGCAGAGAACATGAAGCCCACCCCTAGCCATACTGGAGAGGAAAGCCCCACGATTTTGGTAACACAGTTCCTACAAAAGACCTCCACACGGGGCTCTTCCACAACTGCCAGAAAATGAAAGAAGAAAAGCAAGGAGAAGCCCGGGCCACTGGGAAGAGAAAGGAGTTCTAGGTTTTCTTGTTAGATTTTTTTTTTTTTTTGAGATTCTATAATTAGATGTTGAAACAGCAAGCACAGGAATAACCAGCAAGGTTGTCCCCCCTTGGGCATTTATTCAATCCCCTGCCAGCTGTGGGGCTGTGGCTTGCCGGGCAGGCTGCCAGGCAGTGAAATGTGAACTCAGTGGATACGCATATTCTCCCCAAGTCACTTACAAGCTGGTGTCAGCAAAGTGCTGGCTGACGGTTCCATAGTTTCTCCTTCAGAAGCCTCCTGGAGCGAGCAGGTCAGGCAGCTCTTGTTTGGAGATAGGAGAGACACAGCGAAGAGGAATTAAGAACTGTGTAAAAAGTCCACTTTCCATTGCTATGGCAAAATGCCTGAAGCCAGGCACCACATAAAAGAAGAGGATTGTTAGCTTACAGTTCTGGAGATCTGGCCACCCCAGCTACTCGGCCTGAAAGACTCTGTCGTTGTGTAAATACATGCAAGAGGCCACATGGAGGGACCGGAAGCCATAGAGAAAGACTGGGGAAGGGCCAGTCTTGCTGTTTGTCACAGCCCTTCTATGAGCTCTCAGTTGGGTTCTCCGTACAGACATTCATTTCACCTAGGGCAACATACACGATAACCTTCAATGAGGCTCGCTTCTTAACCTGACCACACTGAGGACCAGGCCTCCACCACATAAGTACTTAGGGGACAAAGCATCCAAGGCATGGCCAAGTACTTCCAATCCTCTAGAACCTCAAATAGCAAAAAAAGTCACCCAAAGAACTACTGAACCAGGTAGGAGGAAGGACAAGAGGCCCAAGAGTCTCCTGATGGTGTTGTCCACAGTCAGGAGCCAGGGTGGAACAAGCCGTACTATAGGAGCCCAAAACAAAATAGTTGATCCAAGCCGGGCAGTGGTGGCACATGCCTTTAATCCCAGCACTCAGGAGACAGAGGCAGGCAGGTGGATCTCTTTGGGTTCGAGGCCAGCCTGGTCTACAGAGTGAATTCCAGGACTGACTCCAAAGCTACAGAGAAACTCTGCCTTGAAAAACCAAACCAACCAACCAACCAACCAACCAAAACAAAACAACAACAAAAAAACCTTGGCCCAAACCTGTCACTCTCCAGTTGTCTGTGTGATTTCCGACACGTTATTTAACTTTTTGGTGCTTCAGCTTCTTTGTCTATGAAAGAGAAACACTGATATTTGTTGCAGGAGGTTGCCATTAAGGATTGAGCATCTAAAGTCATTGGCATATGGTGAATACTCAGTGCTCAATAATTGTTACTGTTAGCCTCCTGGGAGCTATGGTCAGGTCCCTGGCTTGTCACTCAGGATGTTACTGAGCTTTGGAGGACATCATGGGTCACTGCCCTTTTGTTCTTTGACTACATAATTTGGAGTTTTGATGCTGTCAGAGTATGTGGTAC
>NC_022020.1:14716630-14719152 GCF_000317375.1 Microtus ochrogaster | reverse complement strand
GGAAAATCCTATAAACACCCACAAGGAAGAGGGAAATGTGCAGCATGATCAGTTTCCTTTAGAAGAACAAACTAGCATGTGTCTCACCACCAAGGAGCCCCATGGCTGTCCTCTTCCTATTGAACTTGGGCCAGATGCTCAGATCTCTTAGGGCTTGTCCCGTCTATACCTGGTGCTTCTTGATACACTTCCTTGCTTCTGGGCCCCAGCACACTGGGCACATGGTTGGAGTTCTACAAACACTTGATGATTGCAAGAAATGACTATGCTCACTTCTCAGGCTTTATCTCTCACCCCAAGAGCAGCCCCTTCCTGTCATTGTATCAGCTAACTGAGCATGTGTTGTCTAAGTTAATACCCAGTTGAGCTACGTAAGATGAAGAATTTTATGATGATGATGATGATGATGATGATATGTGTGTCTATCTGTCTGTCCATTGGTGTGTCTGTGGAGTTCTGAGGACAACTTTCAGGAGTAGGGTTTTTTCCTTCTACTGTGGGTTCTACCCATCAAACCCAGGTCTTTAGGTTGTAAGGCAAGCACTTTTTGCCTGTGGAGCCATCTCACCAGTTCAAGATACAGAAATTTCATGACAGAAATTCCAGAGCTCAGGTGGGTTCACATGTACTCCCAATCTGGGTTTGAAGCAAGACTCAACATCTCCCAAGCACTCCCAGGGTCCTTCCTCTCTGCCAGCTAGACCTGTCCCCCTTCAAACTCCGGATTCCAGTTCTTATCATCAATGAAAACATTTAGTGGCTAGAGAGATGGCTTAGCAGAGAAAAGCACTCACTGCACAAGATGAGGATTTGACTCCAGAGCCCCAGCAGCCACATAAAATCTAGGTATGACATCGCACATCTGTAACCCCAGGGCTTGGGGATGGAGACAAGCAGATCCCAGGGCCTTGCTGACCAACCAGTCCAGCCAAATAGTGAGCTCCATTGGTTCAGTGAGAGAACCTGTCTCAAGAATGAAGGTGGAGAAGCAATTGAGGAAGACACCTGACTTCAATCTATGGCCTCCACATTTGTTTAATTCTGTGAAGCTGTGTTACTTCGCCTGTCTACAACACCTGATTGGTCTAATAAGGAGCTGAATGGCCAATAGCTAGACAGGAGAGGGATAGGCGGGGCTGCCAGCAGAGAATAAAGAGAGGGAGAAAAAGAGAAGATCAAGGAACGAGGAAAGGAGGAGAAAAAGACATCAGGGGCCAGGCACCAAGCTACACAGACAGTCACAGAGTAAGAAGTAAAGAAAGGTATAGAGAACAGAGAAAGATAAAAGTCCAGAGACAAGAGGTAGATGGGAGAATTTAAAAGAAAAGCTGGCTGTCCAGGACAACCAAGGCTGTGACATGAGAAACCCTGTCTTGAAAAACCAAAACCAAACCAAACCAAACAAAAACAACAACAACAAAAAAGCCCCAAAACAAAAATAAAGCAAAATAAAAACAACAAAGCTAAACTAAAAAAAAAAAAAAAATAAGCAAAACTTACCAAACAAACAAAAAAACCAACAACAAAAAAAGAAAAGCTGGCTAGAAACAAGCCAATGTAAGGCCAGACATTCATAAAAAAAGAACAAGCCTTCATGTGATTCATTTGGAAGTTGGGTGGTGGACCCCCCAAAAGAGTAAAGGGCACAAAAACAAACAACAACATTTGGCACCCACAGGCTCCTGTTTCCTCTACACGCACACTGAAACCAGCCATACTAGTACTTAATCTCCGGGTCGTAGTATTGAATTAGCGAATGCATGCAGAGTACTCAGCAGAGTTCTTGGATTCTCACGGTAAGAAGAGAGAGGAGTAACAAAAGACACGCTTATCTGTACCAAGGCTCTACTGCCACTCTCTTGAAATGATTAATTGTTTTGAAAGAGTCCAGCATTATCATCCAAACTGAAACCTACAGATGGTGTTAACTGGTTCTGGCCTTCAGTGGTGGAAGCCGTGGAGATACAGAGAAACACAGATTCTAGAATGGGCCTGAACGGACCCAGGAGTCCCCTCTCCCAGTGTGGTAGCACCTAAACACACACTGCCATTACCACGCAGACTGAGGAAGAAACCTAGCATTTGGAAACCTGCAATTTTCTCTCTTTGCAATTAAGTTGTTTTAGTAAATTTAAAAGCAGAAATGTCAACCTTCCCTTTCCCTAAGGGTTCTCTCATACCTCCTGTGTGGCTATTGTCCCATGATTCAGTGGGGTGGGGAGGGGGGTGGATGGGAAAATGGAGCAAAGGTGAGGTAGAGCCAGAAAAGTGCTCAGTGGACAGAGGTGGGGGGCGGGGAGATGGTGGGAGGAGAAGCAGAAAGTTGCTCAAGGAGGTCTTAGAGGGGGAGCATGTGGGTGGCCCTGACTTGCCAAGAATTCTGTTGCAATTTTCTATAGCCTGTCTTGCCTTGCATAAACCTTTAAGATGCAAAACCTGCAAAGTTTAAGCATGAGAACAGTGTCAAAGTATCTGGTCTATGCTAGTACATATGAACATGTGCGTGCGTGCGTGCGTGCGTG
>NC_022020.1:14709528-14715595 GCF_000317375.1 Microtus ochrogaster | reverse complement strand
TCTGTGTCCACTTAAAATTAGCTTAATACTGGATGTCAAAGTTCCGAAGAGCTCCCTGGAAGGATGCTTGGAATATTTTCTTAGATGGAGCCATTGTCCAGAACACCCTCCACAGGTGATGACAACGTCCATTAACAACTGGGGACAAAGTGGCTGTGTGCTGAGTGTTTGGTCAAAAGTGAGACCCCAGCCCTCTAACACCCCTATATCCAAAGAGTCTGGAATGTAATATTGAGTTGGAAGTGTCACCCCAGCCCTGACCTGGGAATTGCCAAGCACTTGGACTCCAACTCCCAGCCTGCCAAGTGCTGACCCCTTTCTTGGGGACAGTCAGGACCACTCCCACAGGGTATTTAGGCTTGCACTGGAAAAAGGAACATGGGGTTTCGGGTTTTGCTTGTGCTCTCCCTCTGTCTTCCCCCTGCCATGCTTCCGGCCACCCAAGAGTGCAGCATTCATTAAATGTGGGCATTTTTGATTTGGTCTATTCTGGTTTGATTGAAGTTCTTTGTGCTGGCGGAGAGGCTCTATTAGGAAATATTCCTAACACCGAGTTCTTAGTTTCATTTTTCTCTAAGTCCACAGAAATCGTGTTTGACCCCTTGCCATTATATGACCTTGTTGGAACCCATTGAGATCATTGAGCAGTCAGAAATCCCCCCAGATAGATATCACCTTACTGGTTTGACCCCCTGGGTCCTCTGTAAGCTGAAGATACCACCTCTGCCCACAGGAAGGTTGCAGGGACCTCAGGATAACTCTTCTTCACTGGTGCGATCTCGGCTTGCTAGCCACTGGTGTGCCCGCGTCAATGAGCAGTGAGAGTAATTCCTCTATGTTTTTGCCTTCCTTCTTTCCTGGTCTGAAGTTAGCTGTCTTCGTTTCCCTTAGGAACTCTCTTCCAAAAAGTCTGTGCCCTTAGCTCAGACCTAGAGAGCTTTGGCTATCCACAAAGGGAGGGATTTCCTTGGCTAGTGTGAGTCTCCTGGGGGCAAAAGAAAGTCAGCCTGCTGAGCTGGCTGCGCTCACTGGGGTGCAAACAGGAAATGGCTTTATTTTCTCTTTCTGTCTTCAGAGTCATTTAGTTGAATTTCCACTCTTGACTCTGTGACAGCTCAGGATAACCTTTACTCTCAGGCTTGGGAGCCTCGGAGGCGTTTAGTGGAAAATGTCAGCTTCCTTCTTTTCTCCGCTCCCCTCCTCCACCCTTATTCTGCAGTACATTCCAGAAGCATGGAGAAGCCACCTCACCCTTGAGCCACTCTGCTCCAGCAGGGAACTCTCCCTCCGGGTTTCAGTCCTCTTCTTACCTGAACGTGGAACCGAGGCAGAAGGACCAGGTGAGTCTTCCCACGGTTGGTTCTGTGGCTGCTCTTGGGGTTGTCAACAGGGGCAGGAGGCTGGGGCAGGATGACTGTCATGAGTCCAAGGCCAGTCTGGGCTATAGAGAGTTCAAGAAGTGCTTGACTAGAGTAAGGCCTTGTCTCGAAAAACAAAACAAACAACAAACAAAATAAGGAAACAAGAGGAAGGAAGTGGGAGGGGAACCCCCCCCCCCATCTCTGTGGTCCTGGAGCTAGAGAGAGCTCCGTGGAGCTACTTGGCAGCCTTTAGAGAGAGAGCAGACTCAGAGAGGAAAGCCTGGCAGCTGGAGACCATGTTCAGGTTGGGTTATACAGGCAGATGTCTTCTTGAGTAAGGCATTGTAAACAATTTGAATTGTGAACTTTAGGCCACAAACTGCTTTGCCCCAGAGTTTCATTCCTTAGGTATCCATGGCACGGAGATTCTCAAGGAACCCAGGACCCACACAGGTCATTTAAGTCAGAAGACAGAAGCTGGCTGACCCAACGCTCCCCACCTCCAGGCCCCAATCCTGACACCTGGGCAAGGAGGAGCACTGATAAGAAGAGCCCACGCCCTCCACCAGCAGGCAGCACTGGTGCACAGTGCCGGGCACTCACATTTAATTTAGTTCATTTGTCACATTATTTGGAGACAGGGTCTTCTGTATCCCAGGCTGACTTGGAACTCACTATGTAGCCAAAGATGACTTGAACTTTGGATCCTCCTGTGTGTTGGGATTACAGGCTTGCATGACCACACCCAGTTTTATATGGCCTTAGGGATTAGAGCCAGGGCACTGTATATACTAGTCAAGCTATGCTTTTAGAAACAGGGCCCAGCCTGTAGTCCAGGCTATTCTGGGACCTCATAGCAGTCTTCCTGTTTCAACCTTCCAAGAGCTAAGATTACAGGTGTGATCTACATGCCTAGCAAAGACACTAGTTTGGACTCAGTCTTCCCACCATCCATCCATTTTAGGGTTGGCTATCCGGGGGATGGTAGTCACTGAACCAGTTTGAGCCAGTAAGAAAACATCTATACTCTTAGCAGCACAAGGGGCCAGGTGTGGCAGGACACACCTGTAATCTCAGCATTTGGGATGCTGAGCTGGCTAATTTTACATCAATTTGGTATAGGCTAGATTCATCTGAGAAGAGAGAACCCCAGTTAAGAAAATGCCTCCACAAGACTGGACTGTAGACCCAGATAAAACAAAAGCCATCCTATCAAAGTTGGACAAGGCAAACCAACAGGGGAAAAAAGAGCCCCAAGAGAAGGTACAAGAATCAGATGCCCGCTCGCTCATACATACAGGAGATCTATAAAAGTGCTAAGCTACAAGCAATAACATACATGCAGTGGACCTGGTGCAGACGTGGGTAGGCCCTGTCCTGCCGCTTCAGTCTCTGTGAAGTCATATGAGCTTTGCTCAACTGATCTGGAGAATCATGTTCTCCTGGTGTCCTTCATCCCCCTCCAGCTCTCACCCTCTTTCCACCTCCTCTTCTAAGGTGTTTCCTGATGGAGGAGGGTCATCTGTCTATGTGTTACTTTCATTGGTTAATCAAGAAACTGCCTTGGCCCTTTGATAGGACAGAAAATTAGGTAGGCGGAGTAAACAGGACAGGATGCTGGGTAGAAGGAAGTGAGATAGTTGCCATGATTCTCCCACCCAAGATGGATGTAGGCTAGAATCCTTCCTGGTAAGCCACCACCTAGTGGTGCTACACAGATTATTAGAAATGGGTTAAACAAGATGTGAGAGTTAGCCAATAAGAGGATACAGATAACGGGCCAGGCAGTGTCTAAAAGAATACAATATCCGTGTTATTATTTTGGGTGTAAAGCTAGTGGGGTGGCAGGATGCAGTCCGCCATTCCTTCTACAGTTTCCTGAGTTCTGAGGTGAGGGATTTGATGGAGACATTCCATCTAGAGCTGTGTGTTCCAAGGTCTCTCTATGGGTGTGATGTCTGGCTGTATTTGTTCTCAGTCTGCTGCAGGGGGAACCTTCTCTGATGATGAATAAGGCACTGATCTATGAGTATAGGGAAATGTTATCAGGAGTCATTACATTGGTCCTTTTTCTTTTTTAGAGCAATGGTACTTGGTTTTACCCAAGGTCTCTGTTCTGTCTAGTCTCTGCTTCTTGGTCTCATAAACAGTGTCAGGTATGGGTTCCATCTCATAGAGTGGGCCTTAAGTCAAATCAGACTTGGTTGGTATTCTCATAAGCTTGACGCCACCATTGCCCTAGTGGGCAGACAGCATTGTAGATAAAAAAGAAAAAAGAAAAAAACAACTGTAGTTTTTGTGGCTGAGTCAGTGTTTATGTTCCACTTTTTGTAGCCTGCAGAGTACCTTTCTGTGCCAAAGCTGCTAGCACATAGGGGTGAAGGCTCTGTGTAGGCACCAGCTCGACCTCTTTGTGTTCAATGAGTTGTGTGGGTGTTGTTTTCAGCAATGGGGCCTTGCTGCCAGTCTGTGGAGAACAACCTATTGTCTTGGCAACAGCCTGGGTTATTTGGGGATTTCCATGAAACCACTTCGGCCAATGGATGTAATCCAGTCCTGGTACTGGAAGCTTCCTTAAGTGACAAGAGATGAACAGTTGGGACTTCATTTCCCTCTTTATTTGGAGACTTCATTAAGATAATCTTTATTTATTCTAGGATGTTTATACTGCACTAGGTCTCCACACCACCCCTCAAATGCTCCTCGATTGTAGCTGTCTCTCCTTCATCCCCTCCCTCTACCCCACTTCCCCTCCCTGCCTGATACTCTCATTCCTGTCACCTCTGCCCTTGCCCCAGTCCACCCATAAAGTCTATTCTATTTCCCTCCTCCAGGAGATCCACGGACCCCCGCCCCCCATCCTTTGTTATATACCTGACTTCTTTGGGTCTAGAGACTGTAGTGTGGTTATCATTTATTTAATGGCTAATATCCACATATAAGCAAATATTTTTATAAACCCTGTTTATCTTTCTGGGTTCAGATTACCTCACTCAGGATGCTTGTTCCATCCATTTCCCTGCAAATTTCCATGATATCATTTTTTAAAAACAGGTGAATACTACTCTATTGTGAAAATATACCACATTCTCTTTATCCATTCTTCTGTCTCCTCTCTTTTTTCTTCTGCGGCATCTAGGTTGTTTCTAGTTTCTGGCTGTTATGAATACAGCAATGAGCATGGTTGGGCAAGTGTCCTTGTGTAAGGACGAAGCAGGGAAATAGTTTTATAGCATTTTCATGGTAACAGAGCAAAGAGAGTTATAAAATAAAGGCATTGGAGAAATACGTTAGTGGGAAAACCAGAGAGATGGGCTACTGCACAATGGGGGGATGTCAACTACAGGCCTTGAGTACTTTCTGATGGCCGTCTTAACCCTTGCATTGATGTGGGTAGAGTTTTGTGGAGTTAAGACATTCTGAAGGTTTTTCTCTGTTTCTCAGGATGTTAGGTCTGATACAATAGTGTGCAGGAATGGCTCTCTGTGGGGCTAAAGGTAGCCTGAGAGAAACAGTGATTAAACGCCCAGACCAGCAACATTCCAAAGTCTACACAGTCACTACAGCTTTAATGGGTCTCTGTAGCTTCTTTTCAGAAATCCTCATTCCAAGGCTCGGTCTACTTTTCCCAGCTGGCTTCAGCTATCCAAACCGTGGAGTCGTTTATACCAGCATGGCTGCCCTTACCCTTCACAGAGAAAACAAAAAGAATTTTAAAATGTCCATGATTCTAAAATCCAACAGTAGTTTAAAACACATTTCGCAACAGCATTGCCAGCATCCGCTCCTTTCATAGCAATTCATGGCATTTAGACTTCAACCAAGTCACGAATTTCTTATTACATTTTGTTTGTTGATTTGGGTGGTACATGTGCGCCACGGCGCACATCTGGAGGTCCAGGACAACTTAGAGAAGTCGGTTCTCTCCTGGAATCATGTGGGTCCCAGAGACTGAATTCAGGTCTTTGGGCTTGGCAGCAGAGACCTCTCCTCACTGGGCCATCGAAGTGGTCTCACGTTAACCAATTTTACATAGAGAGTTTGGGACAGGACGTTAAATTTGGGTCACTATAAAAACTTTGTATTAAATAGGTGGTGGTTTTGAGATGTCGTGCTTGTGTGAAATCAAAGGACCTGCACACCTTCTCACCTGACTTGGTCGTGCTTGCTGAGAGAATATGTCAAGCTGTCTAAACCCCAGTGTGGTGTGACATTTCGACCTGCTATTGCTTCTGAATAAAGATTTCTGTACCTCAGAATCTTTTGGCAGGAAATCAATGGCATGCTCAAGTTAGGAAAATTTGTGGAGAATGTAATGACTTAACAGTCTGGAAAGGTAGAGTCTGGGAGTCAAGAGACTACAGGAATAGTGCAACCACCACACGGCTGGCCGTTATGGGAACAAGGAAGGAGAAGCCACCTGGAAAGGACCACGCCCTCCAAATCTTAGGCTGAGCTGTACTCAAAGGAACCTTTGTCCATGGGGAGCTGAGAGAATAAATACCCGGACCTGTTCACCCACTCGGTAGCCACAGGCCAGGAGAGGTTTTTAGTTGTTTATCTAATCAACCACGTCTGTGTATATGTGAGTGTGTATGTGCGTGTGTGTGCATGCATGTGTGTGAGTCTGTGTTTGTGTGCATATGAGTGTGCATGTGTGTGTATATGAGTGTGCATGTGTGTGTGTGTGTGTGTGTGTGTGTGTG
>NC_022020.1:14688474-14709428 GCF_000317375.1 Microtus ochrogaster | reverse complement strand
AGAGAGAGAGAGAGAGAGAGAGAGAGAGAGAGAGAAAGAGAGAGAGAGAGAGAGAGAGAGTTGACTGAGGTTTCTGTCCTGCCTGGTTCCTGCAATTGTTAAGTCCCAAAGAAATCATACAGAGGTCTACATTAATTATGCTCTGATTGGCCTAGTAGCTCAGGCTTCTTAGTAACTCTTATGTCTTATAATAGCCCATAATACTTGTCTGTGTTAGCCATGTAGCTTGGTACCTTTTTCGGCAAGGCAGTCACATCTTGCTTCCTCTGTGTCTGGGTGATGACTGCAGACTGAAGCTTCCCTCTTCTCAGAATTCTCATTGTCCTGCCTCTACTTCCTGTCTGGCTACTGGCCAATCAGTGTTTATTTAAAATACAAGTGACAGGGTACAGACCATTGTCCCACAGCAAATGTGTGTGTGTGTGGAAGAGAAAGATAATTTATCAGGGGATGAGTGTGTTCTCCTTTTCAATAAGCACATCAGACAGCTGAGTCTACACTCTCTCAGATACCAGAGGAATGCTTAGCCAAAGACATAAAAGATGTACAGTTGCACTTTTAAGGCTGGAAGGCTATTTTATCTCAAAGTATTTTTAATCTATCAACAGGAGCAAAACTATATTCACACAAAAAGCCATGTTACCATAGCGTGATTTAATTCTCATGTGACCTGTGTGTGTGTGTGTATGTGTGTGAGCTGAGGCCCTCTTACACCCAGGATCAGGGGTTCTAAGGCTCTTGGCATTTGTGATGAACTTGGACTAGCAGCTGACCTCCAGGGATTTTTGTAAAACCGGATAACTGTGGATAAAATCTGAGTTAGGTGCAGGGCTGTGACAGATGCAGAGAGACACTCAGGATACATTCCCAGATGAACAAGGATTTAGAAAATGTAGAAGTGGAAAAAGAGGAGATAATATTGAGTTAATGGGTATTGATGGTAAAAAGTGTGTGCATGTGCACACGCAGAGAGAGACACATGCACATAGACACACAGACACACACAGAGACACACATACAGACACACAAACACAGAGGCACATTTTCAGACAAGGTCTCTCTGTGTAGCCCTGGCTGTCCTGAACTCATAGAGATCCTCCTGTCTCTGAAGTGTTGGGATTAGAGCTGTGCATCACCATGCCAAGCAAGAGCATATATTTTTAACAATAGATTGGTATTCAAGCATGGTTAATTCCACTAAGGCAGCATTCACTTGCAGGGTGTGCATGTGTGTGTAATGGACCCTGGTAGATTTCCAATCCTAGGAAACAGTGAGGCCTGGGCATAGAACAGCAGGGCAGGGGGCGGGGAGGAGTAGTAGGGATCAAACATATGTACAGAGTAAGTATGGTAGTGCCATGGAAAAGTGAAACTTGTTCTCTCTTTCTCATAATAGAATGTAAAATTGTTTCAGATATTAGGAGACTGTAGAAAGTTGAATGTGAAGTGTTCCAGGCTTATGTATTTGACCATTAGGTCCACAGTTGATTTGGAAGGTTACTGAACCTGTAGGGGGTAAGGTAGCTAGAGGAAGTAGGTCAGTGGTGGGTGGGCCTTGAGGCTTATAGCCTGGCCCCACTTCCTGCTCTCTCAGGTTTGCTAATCTGTGGGGGTGTGAGCAAGCAAGCCTGGGCTACTGTTGGAGCATTTGCTGCTGCTTCTGCCCTGCTGAGTGTCCTCCCTACCAGGATGGGAAGCATATTCATCCTGCTTCCCTTAAGCTGCTCACATCAGAAGAGATGTAACTGATACAGTCACATGCTCTTTGTTTTCATTTTGCTGATAGAAAGCAAAGTTATGTTTAACAGAAGCACAGATTTGATACACAACACATGCAATAAGCCAGAAGTGGGAGCACATGCCTTCAGTTTCAGCACTCAGAGGCAGAAGGAAGCAGATAACTGAGTTTGAGGCCAGCCTGGTTTACAAGTGAGTTCCAGAACATCCAGAGTTACATAGAATTTGTCTCAACAAGACAAAACAAAAAGCTAAACAAAATGTGTATGAGAACGTTGTATATGTGAAACCATCTTCTTAGTATTTGCTTTCTAATGGAACAATTGTAAAATGATCAAGCTTGTGAAATTAGAACTCTCATACACAAGCTGTAACGATTTGCTATGAAGCCATCCACCTCCCATGGGGTACTCTTAAGTATAAGGTGAACAGTTTACAGCCTAGTTAGAAAAATATACAGAAGCCAGCAGTAAAAGCACAAGAAAGATGTAACAAAAGGCGCTGTCATTCTGGCTGCCAGAGTGTCAGGAGGTCAGAGAGACCTCTGCCAGGGTCTTGGGAAAGTTGAGAAGGCAGACTGGGTTAAGAAGGAGGCAGAGAATCTGAAGCAGGCACACGAGGGAGTCTCATATTTGCAGAGTAGATGGTAGTTGTGCAGAAAAGAGGTGAGACTCGGCCACAATGTGGGCGTCAGATGGCAAATAAATAAATAATAAAATTCTTAAAGAATCCTCAAGCAATTTAAACAGAACTCACTCGTGTCAGAAGCCATTGGTTTCTGAAATATTTAGGTCAACAGTGACAGAAGCCCTTTCTGAATCATCCCACAAGTCACAACTAGAGCGCCGTTCAGATGCCAGCTCCACTCTTCCCATGAGCTGGTGGGGACGATTAAAGTCAATGACACCGTCTACTGTTGCATAGGGTGTTTCCATTAGCAATGGCAATTGGAATCACTGGCATTTGCTGGATTCCTCATATTAATTATTTTAAATAATAGCCCTCAAATAGTCACAGTTGGCTTCAGTAGTGAACACAGCCAAACGCACTTAGAAGAAATAATATGCAAACTTTTACAGGAAACTGAAGAGGAAGAACCAACTTGTGATTCAGCCTGTGAGATTGGTGTTACCTAATCTGAACCCACCAAAGACACGACAGGAAAAGACATTTCAGATCAGTGTTTCTCACGGATATAGATGCAAATTTTTTAAAATAAACTTGTAGTAAATCA
Source organism: Microtus ochrogaster (assembly GCF_000317375.1). Taxonomy (NCBI): domain Eukaryota; kingdom Metazoa; phylum Chordata; class Mammalia; order Rodentia; family Cricetidae; genus Microtus; species Microtus ochrogaster. The sequence continues at coordinate 14,706,457 of NC_022020.1, read as the reverse complement.
AATCCAATATTGAAAGGGTAAGAGAAATTTTAACACAGGAATTCAAGGTTAGTTTAACTTTTGGAGGGAGGGGACATCTAATTTGTCATTAAAAAATATTTTTAAATATGCCTTGGTATGGTGGTACATGCCAGCTCTTGGGAGGTAGAGGGAGGCAGAGTTCAGTGAGTTTGAGGCCAGATTGGTCTACATAGTAAGCTACAAGACAGTCAGAGCTACATAGTGAGACTTTGTCTCAAAAAACAAGACAAACCAGAAAACATTTTTCTAGGTGTATACAGGTGTGTCTGTGTGAGGGTATGCACATATGAATACAGGTGCCTGCAGAGGCTGGAAGAGGGCCAGAGTGTCTGGAGTTACAGACACTGTAGCCACCTGACATGGATCTGAGCCTGGGTCCTCTACAAGAGCAGTACGCGTTCTTAACCACTGAGCCACCTCTCCAGCCAGTAATTAATTGTCACAATAATGGTCTAAAAAAAGACAAGCTATGTGATGTCTTTACTAGATGCAGAAAAAGCAAACATTTGATGAAATCCAACCTTCACTCCTGAATAAAAACCCTTAGTAAACTCACACTGGGCCAGATGCCCAGAGATGTGGCCGAGTATCTGTGATGTAGTAGCAGGACTAAGGCACAGAACCTGCTGGGTGGGATGTCAGCTTGAGCTGTGCCTCTTCTCTCTGGTAGGGCAAAGGGGGTCAGAGGTGGAGAGTGAGTTACTGGAGAGCCCTGGGGGAGGTGTTAGCAAGCCCCCTCCTTGGACAAAAGTGTCAGTTTAACAGTGTCTTGAATCTTCTAAGAGACAAACGTCAGCACGTGGGTGAGGGAGTTTCTAGATTAGGTTAGCTGAGGTTAGCTGACCCACCCTAAATGTGAGCAGCACTCTTTCATGAGCAGGGTGTTCCTGGACTACATAAGACGGGGGAAGTGAGCAGAGCAGAGCACTCCCAACCCTCTCTGCTGCCTGACTGCAGGTCCAAGTGACCAGCTGCCTCGTGTGCCTGCTGCCGTGATGCAGCATGGAGCATGTCGTGATGCACCTTGGCGCATTCTGATTGTGTCTTACGGTAAACAGTGCAGCCATCTGTAACATCTGTTGTAGAAACCTTGACTGTGAGCACGACCTACACTAACCTTAACTGCCTTATTAGCCATCTGTGTCTTCCATCACTGCTATCCTCAGATGAGATGGAGCCCTGAATGTAGATCAAAGTGACTGAGTTCCAGACCAACCTGGTCCTCTATCCTGACATCCACTACCCTCCGGCCACATAAGCCCCTGTCATCTCTGCTGAGAAAGCCTACCATGAATGGATTTCTGTAGCAGAGACCACCAATGCCTGCTTTGAGCCAGACTAGAGATGAATGTTACCCTCACCATGGTAAATACATGGCTTGCTATCTGTTGTACCATGGTGATGTGGTTCCTAAAGATGTCAGTGCTGCCATTGCCATGATCAAGACCAAGTGCAGTTTCCAATTTGTGGACTGGTGCCCCACTGGCTTCAAGGTTGGCATTAATTACCAGTCTTACATTGTGATACCTGGTGTAGACCTGGCCAAGGACCAGAGAGCTGTATGCATGATGAACAATACCACAGCCATTGCTGAAACCTGGGCTCACCTAGACCACAAGTTTGATCTGGTGAATGCACTGGTATGTGGGTGAGGGCATGGAGGAGGGGGAGTTTTCTGAGACCCCTGAGGCCATGGTTGCCCTAGAGAAGGATGATGAGGAGATTGGTATGGATTCTTTTGAAGGAGAGTGTGAAGAAGAAAGAGAGGAAAACTAATCCATTCTTTGAATCCCTGGATCACATCAAACTCCCAGAACTTCAGGTTCAACATTAGGTGGCAGGCATTGATGCTTCTAATTGTGTTGTCTTTATTCTGTGATCATGTCTTCTCCATGTGTAGGTTTTTCCCATGATGTCTCAAAGTAAAAGCTTTAAGAAAAATAGATAGTGGCCACAGTAGCTCTCCAGGATGTGACAGGGGCCCAGGGCTCCTACACGGGTCACATTCTTCGCACACAGTCCCCTGTTCTCAATCGCATTGTCTGCTTGCTTGCCCCAGAGCAGGGAGTGGAGGAGGTAGGTGAGAAGGAGTCACTTTGTAGAGAAAGCACCACACAGTGAAGAGGGAAGGATAGGGTAGAGAGAGCGTGTGGCCGTTAACCAGTCTTCCCACTGCAGGCCCCCAAGAGGAAGACCCAGCCATGCCAAAGCCAGATGTTTTTATAAAGTAGAACATTATCAACGCCTTAACAGCTTATTCCCATTGTGAATACAGTCACGAAAGCCTGCCATACCCCAAAATTGCCTAGAGGCATCTGAAGGAGGCATTTTCTCGGTTCAGGTTCCTCTACCCAGATGACTGACTAGTGTCAATTTAACACACAAAGAAAATCTAACCAGGACACTATTGGTGTATGCCACCACCACCAGACCAAACTTTACTCAGGCAAAGATTCACAGATGGCTGGCAGAGGTACGGTCTGCTTGTCTGAGCATGAAGGAGCAGGTGTTTGTCACCAAGTCGGGGAGTACGGTGGTTTGAATAAGAATGGCCCCCCCAGGCTTATGGATTTGAATTCTTCATCTCCAGGGAGTGGCACTATCTGAAAGGATTATGAGGTGTGGCCTTTTTGGAGAAAGTGTATCCCTAGGGGTGGGCTTTGAGGTTTCAAAAAGCCCATTCCAAACTCCGAGTCTCCCTCTTCCTGCTGCCTGCAGATCCAGATTGGAACTCTCAGCTACTTCTCCAGCACCATGTCTACGTGGGTGCCAGTGTGCTCCCCACCATGGTAGCAGCGGACGGAACCTCCGAAACTGTAAGCAAGCCCCAGATAAATGCTTTCCTTTAGAAGAGTTGCTGTGGTTATGGAGTCTTCTCACGCAACAGAACTCTGACTAAGACTGTGTGACAGCTCACCCATGATGATTCTAACAACTCACACCTCTGTCACTGGCTCCATTGGAACTCAGCTCTCCTTTGCTGCCTGGAGCAAAATAACCATTCTGAGACCAAGGATTTTGTGCTCAGTTCCCTCTTAACTTCCCACCCACCTTTCATAAGCAATTCAGCTGTCCAGTATCCTGGTACCACTTCAGTCCCTGCGCGGGAGGCGGTGCCTGGATGGCGCATGCGCGACTTGCTCAGCGTCCACCTAGAGCTGGTCCTGGGATGCGTTCAACAAGACCCCAGAGAGTGCACGCCACAGGAAGCTTTTTTTTTTTTTCATGAAAGGTACACGGTGAGCCAGTACTTAGGGTGAAAGGGGCATTTGCTTGCTAAAAATAGTTATACAAAAGTTCAATAGAAAAGCCTCAGTCATGTGGAAAAACTGGAACTCTCATTTTCAGCTGCCGTGAAGGTAAGGCAGACACAATTGTTTATCTTAACTCTTAGATAAGAGTTAAACCATACTCTACTACCTCAAAATGCCATAGTCCAACATGAATGTATACCTACATTCATTTAAATTCACGTACCTTCATGTTAAAACAAAACATGGATAGGTGAGCACTTTCTTTGAAAGTGCGCTGGCTAAGTAATTGTGTTCAAGGCTTAATTTTTTTTAGTTCTCTCTCTCTCTGTATGTGCATGCGTGGGTGTGTATGTGTGCACCTGTGCGTGTGTGTGTTGGTGCTGAGATTAAGCCTAGAACCTTGTACATGCTAGGCAAGTGCTCCGCTACTAAATACCCCAGTCTTACTCAAAGCACTTTGAAAAGACCCCAAATGTCCTGTAGAGCAGACGCCTTGCAGAATACCGTCACCATAGAACTGCACAGCGTGACAGTGAAGGATTGCCCCATCCCATGAAAGGAATCTCACAAGAGCAGAGGGATGCTTAAGAGGACATGCAATGTGTGCATGACTGCCTTGTTATGAAGTTCCGGATTGTTGCTGAGCTAGGATGGTGATGTCTTGAGATATGGTAGTTTTTTGTGATTGGATTGACAATGGGAATAATATATTTTAAGATGCTGGTAATTTCTGCAGTTTTGAAACCAAAAGATTTACTAAAAGAACTGGTATCCTTGGGAAACAAGAGACCCTAAGATCAAGTTCTCAACACAAAGGAGATTTGCCCAGAGGGACAAAGAGCAGGGAATAAGAGACAAAGACAGAAGATAAAGGACAGGGAGAAGGAGAAAGGAATAAGGGAGAGGGGGAAGGGACATCTTCTCTGGCAGGATAAAAGACTGCCTCTGGACAGTAGGGTGGCACATAAGAAAATGGCAGTTTATAAAGGACAAAGGGGAGACCCCGTGTTAGGATGAGCTGTTTAGTTTTGATTGGACAGGTTAATTAGGGTAGAAAAGGGGGACTTTTGATTGTTAGATTTCAGTACTTCGATAGCTGGACCTTGGTAGTCAGAATCAGGAGGAGGAAGTGGGCAAATAAGGGAATTGACCTTTGTGGCTAGCTTTAAGAATGTCATCTAAAGGTCTTTAGCAAGGCAGAGGGATGGCGGAAGGGCGAGCCCTGCCTGAGCCCTTTCATTTACTTTATGGCTGATGGTTGAAATCCTCAAGATGAGTTGGGTGCTGTTGTCACCCTCTGGGGTTTAGAGCATTGTTAATTCAGGAGTCTGTCTGAATCTGTGATACACAGTGTTTAGGTGTCTCACTTGTCTTGGCATATTCTCTCTCTAGCCATGGCACTCCAGTTGAACTTTCTCTTGAACCTGGCCAAGGCAGCCACTTTTGCCTCAACTTCTGAAGATGAGAGGCCTTAGAACAGGAGTTCTCAACCTATGGATCGTGAGCCCTCTGGGGGCCAAACAACCCTTTCACGGGGGTTGCCTAACACCATGGGAAAACACAGATATTTACATTATGATTCATAACAGCAAAATTACAGTTATGAAGTAGCAACAACAACAAAAAAGATTTTATGGTTGGGGTCACCACAGCATGAGGAACTGTATTAGAGAGTGGCAGCATTAGGAAGGTTGAGAACCACTGCCTTAGAGCCACAGAGGTGGCACAATGTGTGGATATCATTGCAACAACTTCCAAAGGATGATGTGTTCCCTTCTTCGTCTTTCTTCTGCCACCGCGGCCAGAGAGACCAGAAGAGCAACCTTCTATTTCTTAACCTCATTTGAATCACCGGATGTATTTATTTTGTAAAACTTTACCTGCTTATCTACATACAATTCAGGGATTTTGTTGTTGTTGTGAGCTGTGCTTTAAGAGGGGCTCAGGCAGTAAAGTGCTTGCTTCACAAACCTGAAGACCACATAAAAAGCCAGGCAAGGCAGTGCGCATTTGTAACCCCTGTGCTATGGGAAGCAGGGACAGGTGGGTCCCAGGGGTTTGCTGATCTGCCAGCCAAGCTGAACCAGAGTTCCAGGTTCAGCTGAGTCCAAAAGTGAGATGGGAAGCCAGCAAGTGGCTCCATGTGGACAAAAGTGCTTGCCACCAAGTCTGAAATCCACCAAGTCTGAAAGCCTTGGGTTGACCTCTGATGTCTACACATGCGCCATGGCACCCCCACACACAGTAAACAAAATGTTAAAAACAGTCAGTGGAGAGAAGGTAGACATCTACCTCTGGCCTCCATGTACCTGTGGACAGCATGTGTGTTCTCTTCCTCTTTCTCTCTACCTGTCATGAAACAGCTCCTTATGGAGATAAAGAAACTGAAGCCCTTCTTCCTTCTTACTCCAACCCCAGGCAAAAGGAAGGTACAAGACTTAGCAAAACAGAGTTCTTGATCATACAAACTAAATTTCCCCAAAGACATTGGCCGTGTACCTTTGGTCTCTGGACAAGCACCCTGGGGCCTTACTGGTGGCCACCTGCGACCATTTTAGACATACCTCTAGCACCATGGTGACTTATCACTCCAGTCCACAGTTTTTTAAAGGTAAAATCCTGTTACTGTGTATGCTGATGAAAAGGTCTCAAACCAGTCTTCAAAGAAAACCAGAAGGCAAGCACCCAAGCACCCGACTGCATCTGCATGCAGGACTGTGTTTGGGGGAAAGGGCTCTGTACACCTGGTCCTGTTAGGACAGAATCCCAAAGCCTTGCAGCTCACACCAACAATCTGCACTCCTCCTCAGAAGTCCAGAGACATAGTATAAACAGCTGGAGAACACAAATGGAAATTTCCAAGTGTCCCACTGCAGGGCTGGGGACTGTGAAAGTGAGGGGGCTGAGGGAAGAAGTCAGGAACACTAGCCACACAGTCCGGGAACTGGAATCAAAAGAGCCAAGTCAGCAGCGGATCCAGGCCTAGGATGGGGCTCAGCCTGCAGGAGCCTGATAGCCTGGGCTCTGGTGATCAGCAAATGCTCAGCGATCAAATGCCCCTGATGAGCTTTACAAAAGAAAGATGAAGAGACAGGATGTGGGCCATACTATACAGTTTGAGTCTTTATAGGATAAAAAAAACAAACAAACAAAAACAGCAACAAACAAACATAAGGGCATTAAATCTCTCTCTCTTGCGAACAGCAGCTCCCTGCGCATGGCAGAGAACAGTGCTATCTTTGTTCCCGCCAAGCTCTGGGCGCTGTCTAGGGCTGTGTCCGGGAGGAGGACTGCTGCCAACCTGTTTCTTATTGTTCCTTTGCCCAGAATGAATTCCCCCCCCCCCCCAGCCATACCCTTCACTTGCCTTGCCCCTTGTGTTCCTAGGCTGGAGCATTGTGGGAGTTGGACTGCTTGGCTCAGCTACAGAAGGGCAGGAGCAGAAAGGTCTGAAGAGGGTTGACTAAGCGCATCTTGGAAGAGGCTTTGGTTTCTCAGCCTTTGGGAGTTTTTGTTTTGCTTTGTTTTCCTTGAGTTTACAAAACGAGTCTTTATCTATGTTAATTCCAGAAGCAACAATTTCCAAAGCTTGTAGATCAACCTTCTTGGGTACTACCTCAGTGTGCTGATGCCACAACAGAAACCAAGAGTTAGGCATCAAGAAAGATAAACGAAAATGAAGAGCATGGCAGTGGTTAGGAAAATGATACAGGGGAAATGAAGCAAGCTAATAATCTAGGAAGGCAAATGCGTCACAGTTGAGGATTAACAAGTTTGAAAAAGAAGAGAACCTCAGAGATGGGAGAATTACAGTAATCATGGGTTTCTTTCTCTATGGTATGCACAAAGAATATGTGTAAAAATAACAGCTCATGCTAAGTGATGGGTGGGACCTCTGGTAAGAGAGAAGGGAAGATCAGCACCCAGAGGTAGAGTCAAGGGTGGGTACCAAGGGCCAGGGAAATGTCACTCTGCTAGTAGGTCCAACTAGGCAGAAGAAGCCCGCTAGTTGGGAAGTCTTTTGTCAGCCCCTTTGGGGCTGTATTCGTAATGTTAAGTTAGTAATTACTTAACATTGAGGAAGTCATTCCAGTAAGCAAAATGACCCATGAAAACCCATTTTTCTTTATTCTGACTTTGTAAAACAGCAACCTGCGGGGATCAAGTTTAGAGAGGAAGCTGCATGGCCCAGGTGTGCCAGGTGTCTGCAGAAAGGAGCAATATTTAACCTTTCACATTGCAGGGGCTATAGGATGTCCTGGAAGTGGACTGGGGCAGGTATACTGTCAGGAGGCCATCGCTCACAGTCCCTTAGCGTGGCTTTCCCAAGCCTTACTGAGCCTTCTGAGCTCTGATACCTTCTCTCCACCTAGCACGTGCTGTGGTTTCCTCCTCTCCCCACTTTCTGTGGAAACTGGGCCTAAGAGACAGAGAGCACCAGCTTCCCAGCACCTCAAATAACAGTGCGTCTCCTCTTGGACCTACGTTCTGCTTCCCCAGTCCAGCAGGAAGGAAAACCGGAGATCCCTACCCACTGCTCAAGTTCATCTGGGGCCTTCTCTGAGCTGAGACCTGTTCTACAGGTGGCAGTCTGAAGTGGGCAAGGAGGCCCTCCTCCTTTGCCTGTTTACACTGAGCAGGGAGGTAGAAATGAGGAGTAGTGTCTATCCAGTTTCTTGGCTTACACTTGGAGAACCTACTCTCGGTACTGAGGACCTCGGAGTGTCTTGTGCAAATGGACTTGCACCCTTCTCAGGGCCACTGAAGACTTGTTCCTCGGTTCAGTGCATTTCCCCAGGTCCTAAGAGGTGGCCAACAGGAGGCGGTGGTTTGATGCACGGAACTCCACGTGTGTTCACATATCACGATGAACTGTTGAGCAAGGGGCTCATGGTAGCTGGGAGAGCTTTCTAAGCATCTTGACCAGCAATTTCCAAGTTTTCCCTACCACTGGGGAGTCCTCTATAAGCCACCTTTTACATGGCAGGCTCTGACTTTCATACTTCAAGCCCATTGTCAGAAGAAAATGAACAGCTTGTCTTCCAACCAACAACAACAGCCTGATCCTCAATATCCACTGTATTTCCTGAGCTTTTCTGAGACAATAAACCAGGCACTCTATGTCTCAAAATACGGAGCGGCTTAACAAGCACGATATTTACTTGCAATCTTTAAGTCTTAACCAGGATCAAGACTGTTTAACTGGTACATTCAGTCTGCTGTCGCTAGCATCGCAGCAATGCTCCAGTAGCCTTTAGTGAAAGAACTGTGGCACTGGTGAGGGACCCTGGAGCTTCAAGGAGCAGTAAGGAGGCTGGGGAGGCGACTCACAGAAGGGGCACATCTTGCAGCAGAGGTAAGACAGGTTTTCCCAGCTTCCAGGCATGGCTGGACATTTAGAAGAAAGTCAGCTAGCTGATTATGGGCCACAGGCGTTCAGTTCTCTGCGCCATTCCAGTGCTCAGAGGTCACGTGGGAGTTTTGCATGCAGTGAGGTGTACTGTGCTGGCAGTGGGCAGAGACCAGTGAGTCCACGATGGAAGAAGAGGTTTCCACCCAACTTAAAGCCTTTGTATTTATGTAGATTTCCTCCAGCACTCACCTCACACTCTCTATAGGCACTGTCTGTCAACGCTCTGTTGCTCAGTTCTTGATGACTCTGACAACTACACGCAGGCAGCCACATCCATCTGGGAAGACAGAATCTCTTCTTCCATACTAGACTGGGGATCCCCAAGAACGGGAACTGATAGTCTTCTTGCTCCTTATAATCTCCACCCTCCAGAAGTAGTGTATAAAGGGCAACCAACAGGTACTGCGTACCTATGACTTGTGGTGACTCTGGACGGGGGATGCTAAAAATGAGCCAGTATCAACCAAGAACAAACAGGGGAGTGGAAATCACCGGGACTGTAGGAGGCTGGAACCAGAAGAAATGTAACTTCCATACCAGAGGAGGGATGTGGATTGAGGCCCCAAGGGAGGAAGAAACACAGTTATTGAGAATGACAAAAATGGAAACTGAGAGCGAGTGCAGAGACCCGAGGAGGAGGCGAGATTGCAGAGATGGCGGGTTTCTGACTGTGGACCGTGAGCTTCATTCTAGGATTGCAAGAAGACAAGAGGGTTTCAAATAGGGAGCACGATCTGAAAATCATGAGCCTGTCACCTGGAATTGAATGAAACTACTCAGGCACAGGCACCAAAATTGGAAGCAAGGAGACAGCCCATAAGGGAGATGGTAGCTCAGGCCTTCGGATTTATTGGAATGGCTGGGAAATGTATAGACTTGGAAGGCAGAGGGGCTTAGACATCAAGGGATTCTTCGTTTAAAAAATGGAACAAGAAGATTCAATCATAGCTACTCATAATGACTCCCAGGTGTAGTATGTTGAGTATCGGGCTGCTTGTCCCAGCTGCCTGGCTAGCTTAGCCCCCAAAATAATCACACAGAAATTGTATTAATTAAATTACTGCCTGGCCCATTAGCTCTAGCCTCTTATTGGCTAATTCTCACATCTTGATTAACCCATTTCTATTAAATCTGTGTATCACCACCTGACTGTGGTTTACCAGCAAGATTCTAACCTATGTTTGTCTCAGGCCAGAGGTTCATGGTGTCTGCCTGTCTCTGCTTTCTTCCTCCCAGAATTCTGTTCTGTCTTCCCCACCTACCTTAGTTCTGCCCTATCAACTAGGCCAAGGCAATTTCTTTAATAACCAATGAAAGCAACACAAATACAGAAGGACCTCCTACAGCACCCAGGAAACACTAAAAATGTGTCTAGAGGGATTTGACCGTGTGACATAAGTTTGAAAATCCCATAGTGGCACCACAAAGTATTTGGTAAAACAAGACAGCTGTCAAGAAGACAACTGGAGTTTAGGAGGAAAATAAGAAGGTGGTGACATTTTAGAAACCAAGGGGAGAATTTTAGCAAGAAAGCAATTAGTGAGATGAAGATTGAATTTGGTATTTGGAAACCAAATGGTGTTACACCCACTTGTCTGACTCCTTCCTACTGGGACTCAGTAAACATTACAAGAAGCAGTCAATAGGATGTTCCATACTCAATGTCCTCAGAGATACATGCACAAGATTCAGATGAGGGGGGTCAAGGTGAATTGGGTACATCGGCTGCTTATTACAATTTGAACTGAGGCAAAAAGTGGATAGTCACCAGCCCAGGAGCTAGGCATCCTCAGGAAAGAAAACAATGGGAACAAAGTATGAGTTCAGAGACCAGAATATTCTAGGAAATAGAATTTGTCCCTGGCAGGGGCACAAAGAATTTGTTGTTGGGAATTGAACAAAAGAAGAGGATTAAGCTTCAGTTATTAAGGACTTAATGTACCAAACTAAAAAGTTATCTGGTTTTTATCTGGAGGATAAAGGGGTCCTGTATATAAGAATGTTAAGTGCTACAGTCAGATTTAAAAGCCCGTTCTAGCAGGCTGTGGAAGTGGCCTTGGAGCCAAGGATAGATTAGGAACAGTGACTGCTCAGACTTCCATTTGGAGGCTGACACAGGGATCACGTGGTTGGTTGAGGCACTGGGATAGGAACAGTGAAGACAGGAATTAGGCTGAAGGGGTGACTGGAATAAGATTTGCTAGAGTGACTGCCGGCTGGAGGCGCGAGTCCTTGTGACAGGACTCACGATGAGGATGGGAAGGAGAGCTGGCACAGGAAACAACATTTCAACACTAGAGGAGGTGCCGGTAATAGTATTGTCAGTTCCTGTTCCCTTAACTGGTCCTTCCCCTCTGCCTCAGTCGAAAGCCTGTTTCAAACATCGACTTGTATTAGCTACTGACTTGTAAGGACACACTCCTTTATTCTGAACGTCACCCAAACATAATTATAGTGCACCAACTACTTGCAAGTCACTGTAACTGGGGACAGATATATTTATCCCTAGTCTAAAGACACAATTGGCAGTCACCTTACAGAAATATTATTATATCCTAACCAAAAGACATGCATTGCCTAGTTAGAAACCATTAAGGTAGGTCATGGCATAAAGACTCTGGAGAAATACAGCGCAGGATGAGGCAAAGAACAAGGCGTGAGGAATTGTGATTCCTGAATTTGTTTAGATCTGCAACCTCCCTGACATGAGTATGTAAGATTTTGTCTGTTGATGCGCACTTGGTGAAGAGAGTGGAGGTCAGGAATGGCAACAAGTGGTCTTGGATCCTAAAAGACTGAAGAACACTACCTTTCTAGTCTATTGTGCAGTACTGATACAAAAACTTCAGCACGAATAAGAAATAGGACCGAACAAATAGCTCGGTAATCTGCTAGTTCTCTGATATTTAACTTCCTTTATTCTTACAGCCAATGAGATGGGCATTGGGGCACTTGGCTGTAATCCTGGCATTTGGGAGGTGGAGAATGGGTTGGAATTCAAAGCTAACCTTGGGTACATGCGTTTGTGGCAAGCCTGGTCTACACAGAGAGCTACAGGACTCTGTCTAAAAATCAAGAAAAAAAATTAATAGTTACTAAAAGATCGGATGATCACTGAGGCCCTACAAGAAGGTGCCCAGACCAAGGCTCACAAATCTCATCAGTAGCCACCAGCTCGACTCTTTCCGACCCGGAAGGAACACTTCCAAGCCCCGCCTCCTAGGAGCAGATAGGGAGGAGTCCATTAGGCTCCTGGTGACCAGCAGTCTCGGAGCATCAACACGGAAGTAACCTTCAGCCGGAAGTTCCTGGGCCTGCCTGAGGAGGGGTGGGGGCGGGGAGCCGCAGGCGGACTGCGGGCAGGATGGCGGCTCAAATTCCAATCGTGGCTGCCACTTCTACCCCGACCATAGCCAGGAACAGCAAGAAGAGGCCAGCCAGTCCTTCCCACAACGGCAGCGGCGGGGGATATGGCACCAGTAAAAAGAAAAAGCTCTCCGCCTCCAGCTTTGCTCAGGTACGTTGTCCGAACGGTCCGGGGACGACAGCGCATGCGCAGGCTCTAGAGGCGCCGAGCACGCTTGCTCAGGGCGGAGCGGAAGCTGCGGCGCGTGCGCAGTCCAGTGGGATGGTGCTGGTTGGGAGGTGTGGCTCGGTTCCAGCAGGAGAACGTCGGAATTCCTGGTGGAAATTAGTGTTTTTGAGTCATAGGCCAGACCTACGGCTTTGGTTAGAAGTCGGCCGCATCATAGCGTAAGGTGGGAGGTTATAATCAGCTTAGTAGAAGGGCCGCCCGGTTCTGTTAGGACTTGTTTTCTGTATCTCTTCAGCAAGGGAAGTTCGCGGACACCCCTGAGAGCCTAAGGGGTCGCCCCAGTGTGCAACATGGAGGAATACAAAGATGACTGATACCTGTGGCTTCCTTCATTTTTTACCTGTGTTAAGTCTGAAGGTTAAGAGGTTGAGGTCTAGCCGGCGGTGATAGCACACGCCTTTAATACCCACAACCCGGAGGCGGAGACAGGCGGGTCTCTGAGTTCCAGGCCAACCTGGTCTATAGAGTTCCAGGGCAGCCAGGGGGAAACCCTGTCTCGAAAAACAAACAAACAAAACAAAAAGGAAGAAAAGAAAGAGATTGAGGTCAATGCCGAAAGTGCGGAGCACAGCGGGTTGGTGCAGCAGACTGACGACAGCTGGCGGAGACCAGCAGTGGTTTGGTTGGGCTTGTGTTTTTCCCACTATAAGGATGGTTATGCTCCTCAACTTGTGTGGTGCGCTTGCTCAGCGACTCTGTCATTGTCACCACTTCCACCTCCTTTTTTGCATTTTCCATGCAGTGAAATACACAAACCATACATAGGCTCCACATGAGAAAACTCACGCTGATCTTGTCCTCCTGCCTCAGCCTTGCAATTCTGTCACTATGCCCTTCCCTCCCTGCCACAAGTAATCACTTTTCTGCCCTCTTCTACCTCGGTTAGCTTTATTTATGTACCCCTTCTTCCTCTGCTCCCCCAAACAGGGTCTCTGTAGTCCTGGCTAGCCTGGAACTTGCTCTGTAGACCAGGCTGGCCTCAAACTCAGGGATCCACTTGTCTGAATGCTCCACTCTGGGCTTGTTTGTTTTGTTGGGGTATTATTATTATTATAATTATATCTTTGATTGTTTCGTGTTTTGAAACAGGATCTCATTATGTTTCTCAAGCTACCATAGAACTCAGTATGTATTGCAGGTTGGGATACAGACTTAAATTGCTAATCCTCTGTTTCAGGCTCCTGAATGTTGAGATTACAGGCATGCATTATCATGCCCAGCTCTGTTCTGTACTCTTGATTTGAGTCTTCATGAGCTGTATAATGTGTATTCTCTTGTAGTTATCCATAATGTGATTTAATGTTCACTTATGCTGAGACCAAGCAATATAGTCACTACATTAAGATGAATTTCTGTTCTTGATTTTTTTTTTGCGTTTTGTTTTTTGATTCAGACTCTCAGCAATATAGACCCTTGTGATATATAGACCAGGCTAGCCTTGAATTTACATAGATCCACCTGCCTCTTCCAGTTCTGGAATTAAAGACCAGTTTTACCATGCCCTGCTCTTTGTGGGCCACCTTTGGTTTGGTTTGGTTTGAGACAGGATCATCTTGCCTTGTACACATTGGTGGCCTGAAATAACTGGTCTTGTAGCAGTTTTCCTGCCTCAGCCTTCTTACGGATATCTGCTATACCATTCCTGATCTGAATTAACATTTTTCTTTTTTTCAGTCTTTTGAGACAGAATCTTGCTGTATAGCCCAAACTGACTGTACCCCAGACTGGACTTCTTATTCCAAATTACTGTCAAATCAATCAAATCTGTTGTATTTGATTCTTTTTGTTTTGTTTTTCAAGACAGGGTTTCTCTGTGTAGCCCTGGTTGTCCTGGAACTTGCTCTATAGACTAGGTTGGCCTCCAACTCAGAGATCCTCCTGCCTCTGCCTTCGTCTCCTGAGTGCTGGGATTAAAGTCGTGAACCACCACCCCTAGGCTGCTATGCTTGATTCTTAAATGATGACAAAACACCCCAGGAGGAAGGCAAGTTTGTCTTGAAGTCCCAGACCCAGTCATGGGGGCTGCTGTTGGCAGGAGCCATTGTTCAGCAGACGGGGGGGTTGGGGGGGGCTTGCTCCAGTGTCTTACAGCAAGACTAGTATCTCTACCCTGGGACCTACACCGTCTAACCCTTAGTTCTGGGCATTACTTTCCCATCTGTCATAGCCTTTCATGTCTCAGGGCTGGATATTCCATCTCTTAAAGTCTCCTGGTGTTAATGGTACTTTCATGACATGGAAACCGTAGATCATTGTGTGTCTTATTTTAACTGGGGCAGAGCATTGTAGACTTGATTTTCCCACTGACCAAAGGCCTTCCTGTCATCCTGACTCAGTACTGACTCGGAGGTTGTGAATGGGAGAACGGGAAAATAAGGGTGGAGTCACATGGGAGTGGGTTTAAGAGGAAAGACAAACAGAAACCAGAAAGCTCCCTGGGGTTTATCTGGGTAGAGGTGGCTTAGAGCCCTACACTGCTGGAGAAGCTGTAGTCTTCCATACTCCACAGCAAGTACTCTACCGCTGAGCCAATTCCCAGACCGGCATTCCCTAGACTGCCGCCTGGAACAGCGAGCTCTGGTCACCCACACCCCATTACAGTCAGCAGAAGCACTTTGTTTTGTGGGGTGACCTCTCCCTGGCAGAACTTTACAACTGTCTGTCTAATCTACACTGACTTGCTGCCATGACTGCTTTTCCCAGGGGCCCCTGGAGGCTAGGGCGCTGGAGTTGGCTGTGCTGTGTCCATAGTACTCTTGTCACACTTGTCGTGAGAGATGTTAAGGACCAGGTTTCTTTCCCCTTAGCATCCCTTTGCTTCCTTAGCAGTTCACCTTGTTTGGCCTAGATGACCTCTTTCCTCCTGACTGGAGGTCTCCGAGATCCTCTGATTAGCAGCTTGTCTTTTCCCCTTTTGCCCTGGATCACAAGCCTCTTCAACCAGATTTCAGGCCCAGGCAGGTGGCTCAGTGGTAGAAGGGCTAATGTAGCAGTTCCCGTGGCCTCTCATGTGCTCCAAAAATACATGCAAGGAGATTTCAGTGTGAGTCTCCTCCCTCCTCCCTCCCTCCCCTCCCCCCCTCCCTCCCTCCTTCCTCCTCCCTCTCTCCTCCCCCTCCCTCCTCCCCTTCCTTTTTTTCTCAAGACAGGATCTCTACGTAGCCCCGGCCCTGGAACTAGCTCTGTAGGCCAGGCTGACTTTGAACTCACAGAGATCCGCCTGCCTTTGCTTCTTTCACTGGGATTGAAGGCGTGCACCACCATCACCCAGCTCCAGTGTGTTTCTTAAGGCTTAAGGTTTGGCATAATGCCGGGAAGACTGGAGTGATGGAGGGTGATGGGAGAATGACACTGAGGAGTGATGTGGGCAGAGGAGAGGAGTCTGGGTAGAGACCACGCAGAGACCCTGAGAGGTCTGAGAAGGTGGTTAAGGAGAGAGCGTTCTGAGAATGGTTGTGACAGTGAATGACCCTCTCTCCTCGTTTCTAGTCATGTCACAGAGCCCACAGAGAGGGCACACACACACACACAAACACATGTACTTTCTCAGGAACACAGTCTTCACTCCTAGGTAAATGTTCAACGGAAATGAAAGCACGACAGCTGTTGTAGTTTGGTTTCTTTTTTCTGGGGAAGGTTTTGCTTGAGACAGGCTCTCACTATGTAGCTTACATAACAGACTTGTTATGTAGACCAGGCTGGTCTCAAACTCCCAGAGATCTGCCTGCTTCTGCCTCCTGAGTGCTGAGATTGAAAGTGTGTGTCACCATGCCTGGACTAGTTTGATTTTTGTTTCTGATAAACACCATGACGAAAAGTAACTCCTGGTAGAGAGGTAGGTGCTTGTGTATGGCAGCTTTGTTTATGATTGAACATTGAAAGTAGACCAAATGGATAGATAGGTTTTACCACATCCACATAGTGATTTCTTCTCTGCTGAGAAAGAAATTGATGACGCAAACCACTGAGCCATATGAAGGCCTCAGAACTCCAGGTATAAGACACATACTGTCAGGTTTCTTTTGGAAGAGTTCTGGAAGTAGAAGTGATGTAGCAGAATCAGCATGTTGGTTGCCCTTGGGTCTGGGAGGGATTGGCCAGGAAGGGGCAAGAGAGTGTTCTGGAATGGCGGTGGTGTTCGGTGCCTCGGAAGGGTTTGGTTGTACCAGTGTCAGAACTGGAAACTCGTGAAACCTCTACCTGACTCGTAGGCAGCTTGCTTTGTGAAGACAATGCCTCTGTTCCTAAGATGTTTGTTTGGAAATTGGTTTAGAAGCCAGACAGCGTTTCTTACCTCTGCCTCTTTTCTCTTGTGTTGTTAGCGTAAAGGCTTGTTTTAAAACTGCTTTGCAGGACACTGTGTTCCAGCAACAGCCAGCTGGCCCACGTCCCTCCAGCTTCCTCTTTTTCAGAATGCTCGTGTCCTGTTGTCCCCAAATGCAGACTAGCTCCAGCCTGGATTTTCTGACCAAAATAGACCCTTGAGGTCTAGATTCTAAGGCCAGCTTTCCTATTTCGAGACATAGTTGACAAGATCATCGAGATATAAAGACTATGTGGTGTCATAGAATGGAATTAAATTGAAAAGGTGTGTGCTGTGCTGTGTAGCCTTAAACCAGTCCACCTGTGCCTCAGTTTTCTGTAAGATGAGGATAGCCACACTTCCTTAGCAGTTGTCAGAGTTAATGAGACAGCTGGCACAGGACAGCAGTCCCTGGGCTCGGCACCCGGCTCCTGCTTGTGTCTGAAGTGTTCCCCAGCCTCCAGGGCAGGCGCCTGCTGGAGCCCTGGGCCCCTTGCATGTCCGTCTTGTTGAAAACAGATGTGAAGAACCCACCTGGAATGGCTTCAAAGATTTTTTTTTCTGTGTTTTAAGGGTGTCAACATTGAAGCCGTGAGTGAGAATAAAATGGCGTCCTCTGAGTTTAGTTCGGGGCCTGTGGAAAAAGCTGCCAAACCGCTGCCTTTTAAGGATCCCAACTTTGTGGTAAGCGTATAAGATGCTATACAAATACAGGGGTGAACAGCTGCACCTCAGCTCCGATGTAGCTGGGCCTGAGTTGGGTCGGGAGTCCCCTTCTCCCTCAGTTTCATTTGATGGACGGATGGGATGGGGCTGGAAAGGCCTTTCCAGAATTCCCCAGAGGATAGAACTTGGAGGGTGATCTTTCCCATGGTTCCCCTACGCTTTTACTGGCCTTCAGTTTTAAAAGAAGTTTGAAATAGATAACTAAAATAGGAGAACTCCTCACCAATTCCTTCAGATCCCTTTCATTCATGAGGGCTATATTAAATAATCAGTTTTAGTGACCCAAATTATACCTTTAAACATTTATTTATTTTTTATTAATGAGTCTTGGCATCTATTGTAACTGGAGTCTGCAAATACGTTAGTATTCTTTTCCATTTTATGTTTTAATCTTTATAGCACAAACAGAAATTTCCAGAAGGCTTGCCATACCATGATTAAAGCCTGCTTGGGTTTTTCAGGACCACTGGTGATTAGGAGGCCAAGTTACACACCCTCAGAGGGGAGTTTAGAGATGTGATCTTAAGGCGAAAACCAACTTTGTGGCAAACTTATTTTAAAGGGATGAGGTCATAAGTGAATTCAACTAGGCTGAACCCAGGAAGGGATTTGCTTTCCTGTGTACATGCTGAGAAATAGCCATTTGTTGGTTTGCTCTTTCTTTCTTTCTT
>NC_022020.1:14679835-14688264 GCF_000317375.1 Microtus ochrogaster | reverse complement strand
TGAACAGCTTAAAACTATGTTCTTCCAAACAAAGATAAAAGTATACGGTGAGGTATTTTTAAAAGTCTCAGCGACACCAATAGTTGCTTCCAGACTGAGAGGTGCCTGACAGCTCGAGCAGGCATGGTGTCGGGTTTGGCATCTTAAACTGAGTCGTCTCTTCTAACCCACTTTTCATTTGAGCACTCTGGCCACGGCGGCGCGGTAGCTGGCAAGAAGAATAGAACCTGGAAGAACCTCAAACAGATCCTCGCTGCTGAAAGGGCATTGCCATGGCAACTGAATGATCCTAACTGTGAGCATCTAGAGCCTTCCATGTGTTGGTAATGCAGACAGGAACTTCCCTACAACAAACCTACGTTATTTGCTCATGTTTGTGTTATCGTGGGTGATGTTCTTAGCCTGAGAACTGTAGGGTGGCACCATCCAGGGATATTATGCATGCATCCCCCCTTCACTGTGTCTGTGTTGAGTCCGTTTGTTTAGCTTTTAGTGTCATTATTTGAAATTTCAATCTGGAGAAGCAGGTCCCGCTGTGATAAAGATGATGTTTCTAGTAGATCTCTCATTTAAACATCTCCTCCTTACATTTGTTTCACAAGCAGCATAGCCTACCTGTGATGTGGGATTTGGGAGAGTCTCTATCAAGCAGCTTACAGGCCACACACTTACTCTCTGAGTAAATACCTCCTGCCTTAGTATGTCCAGACCTGGGCAAAGCCCGTTAGATGTTTCTGTTCGACTACACTGGAAACTTCAGGTTCCAAGATCTCACCACCTCCTGTCCTGCTGAGCGTCTTCCATGGGGTGACTCAGATGGTGACAAGTTAGTCATCTGGGTGTGGACCGCTTGAGTCTGGGTGTGTGGATCCAGTTAGTGGCTGTGTGGCCTTTCATCAGTGGAAGCCCATTTGAACTGGAGACTGTGACATGGCCTGTGGGTAGATGAACCTGGCAGTTCCACTGGGGTAGCTTGTCTCTGGGGGCAGGGCAGGACCCTAGCTGAGGCCGGCACTTAGTCTGCGACATACACAGTCTGCTATTTTTGAGAGACCTCCCTTGTTTCCCTGGTTAATCCCCGGAGGCTTCTGCAAGTGTGTAATCACAAAGGAAATCTCAGGACTATTATCACATGTTACCTTAGAATAAAGGAGAAGGAATTCGGATAGTTTGAAGGTTATTTGGTCATCTTTTTTCTTTTCTTTTTTCTTTTTAGACTTTAGTATTGATGCTCCTCCATCCTTTAAGCCAGCTAAGAAGTATTCCGATGTTTCAGGCCTTCTTGTGAGTATAATTACATCTGACTATACTAGCATTAAATGTAAGATTTCACAGTCAAGTCTGTCTAAACCAATGGTCCTGCCTGCAGCAGGCTGTGACCTGAGTCTCTGGGTAGTCGGGAGAGGCCATTGCTCCAGAAAGCAAGACAGAATTCTCACTTCTTTTTTCCTTGATAGTTAACTGTGAGAGACAGCATGAATGAACAGCCATTTCTGCTTTTACTCTTAAGGTTTTAAAATACTGATTTTACACAATTAGTGGTACTTTAAAGAAAATCTCTTGGACTGGCGATGTAACTCAATGGTAGAGCAACTGCCTAGTGTGCCTAACACCGAGGAATGCATCTTTAAGTCAGAGCAGACAAACACAGTTTCTCAGCCTTTTCTCCAGTGAAGTGGTATATGTAACCCACATATCTAGAAGAGCCGGAGCCCCCATCTCCGTGTGGTCCTCTGGATCTGGTCCTCTGTCCTCCTTCCTAGCCCACCACCTTGACCCCTCCCATGCTGCTGCATCAGAGCTGCACTGAGGCAAGCATTATTGATGGGGGTGGGGTTCACTGAGCTCCTGCTTCCACTCTTGCCGAACAAAGAGTGGGTGCAGAACCTGTAAGGAGATTTCAGCTCACCTTCATCCTTCTTCATCTCTTGGAAATTTGAAAAGTGAGATTTTTCTGCAAATTATAGAAATGATGAAGCGTGCTACTTCTAAAATTTACCTGTATATCATTTCAATGCTTTGCAGTTTAACGAGGATAGCTGCACCATCTGTCACAAACTGGCCAGATTAATTCTATACATTATACCAGGAAGTGTGCTTCTTCCATCATTGCATAATCTCCTCTCTCAACTCTTTCTGAGGTCTGCTTCTGTCTGAATTCATAGAGCTATGTGCTTGGGTTAGGGTGTTTGTTCTCCTGAAGGCTCATTTGCTGTGAACTTGGCTCCCACTGTGGTGTTGAGCTGTTGAGAGGTGGGCCTGATGAAATAATGATGCTTCTTAGAAATGGATCGCTTCAGGTCAGCTCCCATAGGATGGACTAGTTTCTGCAAGAGAGTGCTGTCATGAAAAGAGCCTCTTCCTTTCTCTGTCTTTGCTTGCACACATGCTTTTCCTTTGCTTGGCCTGTTCTCTTCACACCATGTTGAAATGCACGCAGGTGCTCCTGACCTCTGAGCTCTCTCTCCAGCACTGTAAGCCACATTTCTTCATAAAGCATTCACTTTCTTTTTAAAGAGAACAGTGCAGAATGAACTAGAACACTGTTTCAGCTTTCTTTTTGTGCAAGTGTGCATGTTTTATCTCTCATGAGTGTTTTGCCTTTGTCTGTATCTTTGTATGAAGAGGGAGTTTCTTATAGAGTGGGTCTTGCTTTGTACCCACCTGGCAGTGTGACACCAGATAGATTTATGTGGTTCACATTTCAGTGAGCATTACTGTGGGTGTGTAGTTGGAATTTTCTTTGGGCAGCCAACCAGCTCTCAAATAAAGACACAGAAAATCATATTAATTATGACTGCTCAGCCTTAGCTCAGGTTTGTCTCACTAGCTCTTTTAACTTAATTTAACCTGTTTCTATTCATCCTTTGTTTTACTGTGGGGCTTTTTTTACCTTTTTTTCATTCTGTACAGAATACTATATCTATACATCCTACTTTCCTGGTCTTCCATGTCTGTCTGGCCTCTGTCATCTTCCTGTCATTTCCTTTTCTTTCTTCCTTTCTTCCTGAGCTTAAATTCCTACTTCTACTTACTTTCCCTGTCCAAGAGTCCCAAGGATACCTCCTCTCTTGCTATTTGCTATTCAGCTTTTTATTAGACCAATCAGGTGCCTTAGGCAGGCAAGGTAAAACAGCAACACATCTTTATGTAAGTAAACAAATGCAACACATCTTTACATAGTTAAATATTCTACAACATTTCTGCATTTTTGACTAAAGAAAGGTTTTAGCTCCAACATAATAAGATTATATACAATAAGAACAATTATCAAGTAAGGATTACATTTATAATATCCAGTCCATTTGGATTTGGCAAATTCAGAGAAAATGCTCCATTATTTGTCCTATCTTGGTGAGTCCAAAGTTGTATACCTAATTTACTTTCTAGACCTCAAAATACTTTCTTAGATAAACAGTTTAAGCTTTTATATTTCTTAGCCTTATACATTTTACATTTCTTATGTAAGCTTCTTTGTTAAGTTTGGTAACAAGGAAAACTATAACTATCTCATTTTCAACTCCGTCAGAGACACAGGAAGGATATAATATTCCTGAGTAAACAGGAAGTGAAAAATAAACAACTTCCAAAACTATAGAAGTGACAGAAACAGCTGGCTGCCTGGATAGCCACCCAAGTTTCCTCTGCAACATTGGGGCATCCATCTTTGGCCTATAGGCCTAGAATAGCTGACAGACTTTTCTCTGAAGCAGGAATTTTGAAAGAATGTTCCACGTTGTGGTGACAAAGTTTGGCAGTCTTTTTCCTTTGTGTCTTGCTTATCCGGTTTTACAGTATACTGTCAACAGTCAAGACCAGGGCAGTGTCTTGCCCAAATGGCTAACTGTGCCACAATGAAAGCAAACTCCATATGGAGGTTCTTCGACACCCATTATCCTTTTATGAAGCAGATTGGTTCTGCCAGAAGCAGACATGACTCATTGTCATGAAAAACCTTAGAGAATTAAACATCTTAAATGTCATATTCTGTTAGGTATCTGAAGCATTTGAAGACCACCTACCTATCTATCTAAAATATATGTTTAACCTTGAAAACTTACCTAACATGACTGCAAGTGTGATTGTTATAGGTGACTAACTACTAACCTGCATTTTTAATTATCCTAAATAGTTTGTAATAATAACTTTCAAGGACTAGACTTTATATTGCATTTTAAAATGAATTTCATAGGTACAATACCTTAAAGAACAGTAGAAACATATATATGGTATAACAAAAATAACCTTAAATTTGTATCAGTATACAAAAATCCATAGTAAGGTAAAATATTTGAGATGAATAGTTGTCTTTATACCCTTTATTCCTATATCTCTACTAGATGATGACAAACATGACCCACCAAATAACCAAAAACCACCTACCCCATCTCTTGAGAATGTGGGCATTATATTCTCTAGACTGCTTTCTATTATTTGGGGGGTGATGGCATCCCCAGGGAACCCTAAGAAAACTAGATATAATATTTGTTGTTTAGTCTCTGTCATGGGAAAGTGCAAGGCTTATCTGAAGTCTTGGCTAGAACAGTCTGTGAGACTGGACCATCTCAGCTAGCAGCCTTGAAGTTGTTCTGAACACAGATCTCTGAGGAAACTGCAACAGAACTCTATCTGAAAGCCTGGATCACCTCAGCCACCTGTTTTCATTGGTATCTGGTCCCCTTGCTCTGAAAACACACAAATTTTCAAAGATAACCTACATATCTGTATTAACACAAATATGGACTGTACATTGTACAGAAGCCAGCCAAAGATTTTTTTTTTTGATTTTTTCCCAGCCAAAGATTTTTGTTTGTTTGTTTGTTTTATGTTTGATCAGGTAAAAGATATCTGTCAGCTTTATGATTGTTTGAACTGTATAACCAAACCTCTGTCCATGTCATATGAAAGGATGGCATGTAAAAGTAACTCATGAACTCTGTAACCAACAAGATGGATCATGTCTTGTCCTGTCTCAGAGTTGTTCCCATGTCAAGGGATCAGCATGTGTCACCTGTCTGGTAGTTTTTCTAGGTTTAATTCTTTATGTCTGTAGCCAAGATTTTCAGGGAGTCTTCCCCAATCAAATCTGGTCTCTATTAATGTTTCCTGTGGAAACAAAAGCATAACCTTTCCCCCAACACAATACACTTTCTGAATTCCACTTTAAAGTTAAGATATCTCTAAAGTATCTAGGCTGGTTTAATTCAGCAGTTCCTTTTACAATCCCATGTCTCTCAGCAGCTGCCATTCACTCATCAGTATTTAAAAACTTCAAAGTCAACAAAGCACCATTCAGGATCCAGATTCCCTCTGTATGTCCCATCCTTACATGGCTTATTCTTTTTATATTACTTTACTCCTTTAAAGATTTTACTTAATTATTTTAAGCTATTTTTCCTATGACTGTCTTTACCCATTTGTTTTTTCTTTCTTTCTTAAGCACCTACTTACACTGTAACCTGTTTAAAGTTTTTCCAGTCTGGACCTGTTCACTCATAGTGTTCTCTGACCATGTGAGCAAAACCTTAAACTGCTAAGTGGCAGCCAGGTCCTCAACTGTGCGGCTCTAGCGGCTGGCTACACCCGTCCTCAGGTCCATGAGAGCCGAGCCTTAAGCCAAGAGCTGCATTTAACTGCCCCAGCTCTAGGAATTAGGTGCGCACCAGGGCAGGCATTTTTACTTAACTAGCTGTTTCTACTTAGCATACTGGTTGTTCAAGTGCTCTGCTGCACAACAGCGCCTCTTAACGGAGCTATATTTTTGTCAGCTTCCTCAGACCCTATGTGTAAATTTGGGCCTCACATTGGGCACTGTATGTAGTTGGAATTTTCTTTGCATTGTCAACCATCTCCCAAATAAAGACATGGAGAATTATTATTAATTATGAATGGTTGGCCTTAGCTTAGGCTTGTCCCACTAGCTTTTTTCACTTAACCTGACCTATTTCTCTTCATCTACGTTTTACCTCAGGGCTTTTTACTTTCTTCACTCTGTACGTCCTACTTTCCTGCTTCCTCCATGTCTGGCCCCTGGTGTATCCTTTTCTTTCTTCCTTTCTTTCTGAGCCTAAATTCCTCCTCTTACTTAGTCTCTCTGCCCAGAAGTCTTGCCTATACCTCCTCCCTTGATACTGACTATTCAACTTTTTATGAGACTAATTAGGTGCCTTAGGCGGGCAAGGTAAAACGGCAACACATCTTTACATAATTAAATGCAACACATCTTTGCATAAACAAATATTCCACAATATGGGTGAACTTAATCCACCTGTTTTCTTTGATCCATCTGCATGCCTTTATCCCTTGTTTTGGTCATGTGTTGGTCTAATTGGGCACTTTTAAACACTTTGGAACAGTTTAGTTTACAGAAGACTGAGAGGCTTGTCCAGGGGGAGTTCTTACACTCCCAATTCAGCTCATTCCATTATTAACATCTGCGGTGAGTTTTTTACGATTAGTGAACCACTAGAGATTCATTGTTACCACAGTTTATTAATTTTCTTAGTTTGGGGCCAGGTGTAGCCTAGTGATTAGCTTTGCCTCATGTGCAAAGGATGGTTTGATCCTCAGTACCACCAGCTGAGAAGGAGCATGAGAGAGAAAGGCAGGCTGGGAAGAGGTGGGAGAAGAAGAAAGAAAGGCAAATATTTTTAGATTCTGCCTAAGCCCAGTGTCTTGTCTTATCAAGGATACCATAGTCTTTAGTTGTCATAACTCTTTAGACCACTCTTAACTGTGGCACTTTCTCAAATTTTCCTTGTTTTTGGCAGCTTTGTCAGAGGTTTGTGTGTGTGTGTGTGTGTGTGTGTGTGTGTGTGTGTGTGTGTGTGTGTGTTTTGAGATAGGTAGTCTGCTGGACTTCTCTAGCTTGTCGTGAGCTCCTGAGTTCACGTGATCCTCTTGCCCCAGCTGTGGAAGCGCTGGGACTAGAGACCTGTGCCACCACAGCTGGTTGCGGGTCAGGTTCTTTACAGAGTGCTCTGCTATGGAACTGTGCCATGTGCTTTCCTCATGAGGGAGCGAGGCCAACTGGGCATTTTAAATCTTATTTATGCCCCCTTTAAAAGAAGCTGAGTGGTTTCCCTCCTAGATCTAATGCTCATCTTGCCACAGAGTTTGTTTTCAGCACTACATTGCTTTTTCTGGAGTGTGAGGCTCGTGTACTAATCCCTTTCCAGCGCATTCTTGTTCTATGTTGTCATATTTGCTGCTTAAGATAGCACAAAATAGATTATTAGTTCTTGTTTTAGTTATCTTTTAGAGAAACAAAATTTTTAAAGAATTTTTTCTTTGTTTATTCTATTCCTAGCCTTCTTCACTAGGTTGTGTATGTCCATCTAGCAATCTGATCCCACAGCTTTTCACTAGAACTACTTCCTGAGTCCCCCATGATTTCTGTTTCCTCGGCCATTGGTCTCTGAACCCTCTTTTCTGTTGAATGTGTGCTGTGCTCATTTCAGTGGTCATCTGAGGCAGGAAACCTGGTGTGGCCCCCATTACTGTTCTATCCTGAAATGGGGATCTTGCCCTGTGTCATTTTGAGCAGCTGGAAGTCATGGTTTATGAACAGACTCAGAGGCTGGCTCCTTGGTATATCCGCTTTTTCCTCGACCCTGGCAAGCAACCATCAGCTGGTACAGTGATGGTTCTCACCTGTGAAGAGGCATAAGCGCCATTTTGAAGACCATTATTCCAGGCCTTTGTGGCATCAGCAGAGGTCTTGCTATATATATGTTACCTAAGCTCTGACTATAAGAATTAAGGTGTTAAGAACGTATGAAGAACTCTACTCCCAAACCACTGACAGTTCTTTAAAAGAAGTGGGGAAGAGCTAGGCTAGGCAGTGGCAGAGGAAATATGGGTGATCAGGAGTTCACCTCACCGGTAGCTAGGAAAACACTGTCAGATGGAAGGACTGAGAATGTTTGATTGTATATTTCAGCCTGGATGAAGAGATTGTGTGTTCGTACACCGCTCTTTGGGAGTAGGAAGGGCATTGATGCAGCTCCCTTGAATGACAACTTGGCACATTTTCTTAAAGAAAACAAAGAAAGAAACCTATGACTTGGCAGTTTGCCTTCCATGCAGCTCCCCAGAGAAATGGGATGTGCAAGAAACTTAGGCAGAAATGTTTCTGAACGACTATTAGCAAAGTGTTGGGGGTCCCATGATGGTCTTTTGTTGAGATGTGCGGCTGTTTTCTGTGAGCTGGAGCGATGTGGAACAGTTCCAGGGTCAATTCTTGACTAGAAGATGCCCGCAGTGTGGATTGTATGGTAAAGACACACACACACACACACACAGACACACACACACACACACACACACACTGGGGAATTCAGGGTCCATTCTTGACTAGAAGATGCCCACAGTGTGGATTGTATGGTAAAGACACACACACACACACACACACACACACACACACACAC
>NC_022020.1:14666876-14679735 GCF_000317375.1 Microtus ochrogaster | reverse complement strand
CTGACCTATTTCTCTTCATCTACGTTTTACCTCAGGGCTTTTTACTTTCTTCACTCTGTACGTCCTACTTTCCTGCTTCCTCCATGTCTGGCCCCTGGTGTATCCTTTTCTTTCTTCCTTTCTTTCTGAGCCTAAATTCCTCCTCTTACTTAGTCTCTCTGCCCAGAAGTCTTGCCTATACCTCCTCCCTTGATACTGACTATTCAACTTTTTATGAGACTAATTAGGTGCCTTAGGCGGGCAAGGTAAAACGGCAACACATCTTTACATAATTAAATGCAACACATCTTTGCATAAACAAATATTCCACAATATGGGTGAACTTAATCCACCTGTTTTCTTTGATCCATCTGCATGCCTTTATCCCTTGTTTTGGTCATGTGTTGGTCTAATTGGGCACTTTTAAACACTTTGGAACAGTTTAGTTTACAGAAGACTGAGAGGCTTGTCCAGGGGGAGTTCTTACACTCCCAATTCAGCTCATTCCATTATTAACATCTGCGGTGAGTTTTTTACGATTAGTGAACCACTAGAGATTCATTGTTACCACAGTTTATTAATTTTCTTAGTTTGGGGCCAGGTGTAGCCTAGTGATTAGCTTTGCCTCATGTGCAAAGGATGGTTTGATCCTCAGTACCACCAGCTGAGAAGGAGCATGAGAGAGAAAGGCAGGCTGGGAAGAGGTGGGAGAAGAAGAAAGAAAGGCAAATATTTTTAGATTCTGCCTAAGCCCAGTGTCTTGTCTTATCAAGGATACCATAGTCTTTAGTTGTCATAACTCTTTAGACCACTCTTAACTGTGGCACTTTCTCAAATTTTCCTTGTTTTTGGCAGCTTTGTCAGAGGTTTGTGTGTGTGTGTGTGTGTGTGTGTGTGTGTGTGTGTGTGTGTGTGTGTGTTTTGAGATAGGTAGTCTGCTGGACTTCTCTAGCTTGTCGTGAGCTCCTGAGTTCACGTGATCCTCTTGCCCCAGCTGTGGAAGCGCTGGGACTAGAGACCTGTGCCACCACAGCTGGTTGCGGGTCAGGTTCTTTACAGAGTGCTCTGCTATGGAACTGTGCCATGTGCTTTCCTCATGAGGGAGCGAGGCCAACTGGGCATTTTAAATCTTATTTATGCCCCCTTTAAAAGAAGCTGAGTGGTTTCCCTCCTAGATCTAATGCTCATCTTGCCACAGAGTTTGTTTTCAGCACTACATTGCTTTTTCTGGAGTGTGAGGCTCGTGTACTAATCCCTTTCCAGCGCATTCTTGTTCTATGTTGTCATATTTGCTGCTTAAGATAGCACAAAATAGATTATTAGTTCTTGTTTTAGTTATCTTTTAGAGAAACAAAATTTTTAAAGAATTTTTTCTTTGTTTATTCTATTCCTAGCCTTCTTCACTAGGTTGTGTATGTCCATCTAGCAATCTGATCCCACAGCTTTTCACTAGAACTACTTCCTGAGTCCCCCATGATTTCTGTTTCCTCGGCCATTGGTCTCTGAACCCTCTTTTCTGTTGAATGTGTGCTGTGCTCATTTCAGTGGTCATCTGAGGCAGGAAACCTGGTGTGGCCCCCATTACTGTTCTATCCTGAAATGGGGATCTTGCCCTGTGTCATTTTGAGCAGCTGGAAGTCATGGTTTATGAACAGACTCAGAGGCTGGCTCCTTGGTATATCCGCTTTTTCCTCGACCCTGGCAAGCAACCATCAGCTGGTACAGTGATGGTTCTCACCTGTGAAGAGGCATAAGCGCCATTTTGAAGACCATTATTCCAGGCCTTTGTGGCATCAGCAGAGGTCTTGCTATATATATGTTACCTAAGCTCTGACTATAAGAATTAAGGTGTTAAGAACGTATGAAGAACTCTACTCCCAAACCACTGACAGTTCTTTAAAAGAAGTGGGGAAGAGCTAGGCTAGGCAGTGGCAGAGGAAATATGGGTGATCAGGAGTTCACCTCACCGGTAGCTAGGAAAACACTGTCAGATGGAAGGACTGAGAATGTTTGATTGTATATTTCAGCCTGGATGAAGAGATTGTGTGTTCGTACACCGCTCTTTGGGAGTAGGAAGGGCATTGATGCAGCTCCCTTGAATGACAACTTGGCACATTTTCTTAAAGAAAACAAAGAAAGAAACCTATGACTTGGCAGTTTGCCTTCCATGCAGCTCCCCAGAGAAATGGGATGTGCAAGAAACTTAGGCAGAAATGTTTCTGAACGACTATTAGCAAAGTGTTGGGGGTCCCATGATGGTCTTTTGTTGAGATGTGCGGCTGTTTTCTGTGAGCTGGAGCGATGTGGAACAGTTCCAGGGTCAATTCTTGACTAGAAGATGCCCGCAGTGTGGATTGTATGGTAAAGACACACACACACACACACACACACACACACACACACACACACACACACACACACTGGGTAATTTCTCTGCTTGGTTTGTCTAGTAAGACATAAATTTTGAAAGCCTGGAAGGATCCCCACCAACAGTGGCTTTTTCAGGGGAAGCCAAAGACTCTGAGGTAGAAGATGCTGGTGAAGGCTTCTTTCTCTCTGTGGAAAGCTTTAGTTTTATTCTTTAGATGACAGTAATTCAGCTTGCCTGGGCACAGGAGGAAGGCATGGGTGTGTTACACCTGCGTTTTACAAAGCTATGATGAATGCCATGACTCTAGAGGCTCCTGGGGGTTGTGAACACTGCCGGTCATCTTAAAGCCAGGGCAAGGCAGAAGCAGTTTGCTGAGTCCCATGGGCAGGGAGCCTGCCTTGTCTTCCAGTCTCAAGGGACGGAATCCAGAGGAGGGTGGAATATTCTTTACTCATCTGGCTCAGGGGTATAGTTTGGCTTACTCCTTTCTATTCAGAACACTGTGTGTTGACTCCTGGCTCCAGGCTGTTTCAGCTTTTGTCTGTGACCATTTTGTCTGTGCCACAAGGTCTCTGTGTTCTTATTGTTTATGTGGCAGCTTTCTTGGCATGAGGTGTGAACTCAGGTGGCCAACTCAGCATGGTGTAGTGGTAGGAGTGAGGTTGCCACATATAAAGCCCCAGTGAGGCTGACCGTAGCTTTATGTGTGGAGTCAGGTTATCTATTCCAAGTTCATGTCCTGCACCCTCTGAGAACATAAGGATGGCTTGCCCCGCCAGAGAGCTCACCCAATTACTGCACAGCCACGAGCTCTGAAACAGCTTTGTTACTGCTTCTCAAATCGGGCCTTTCCCTGTGTTGCTGTCATCAAAGGAAACGTAATTCACGGGAGACCGCATCGGACAGCATTCCTCCCATCCTCTGGCCCTTCCCTGTCTCTCTGCTCCTGTCCTTGAGCCTCAGAAGGGAGAGATGTTCTCTTAGGGTCGGCCGAGCACTCAACAGTCCCTCATTCTCAGCACTTTGATGAGTTCTGAGTCTCTGCAGAGGTGGGAGTCAAAAGGCCGGGATATGTGACCATCATGAAACAAGTCTTGGATCTGCAGTTCGCAGTCCTTGAGATACCAATAAGAAGTGTCCCAGGATCTGGTGGGGCCGGTCCTCTTCCTCCAGACTGTCCCTGGAGTGCTCTTCAAGTCTGGAAAGATGAATGAGTCTGCCAAAGTGAGCAATTTAGTGGTTTTGTTTTTGTTTTGTTTTGTTTTGTTTTCTTCAGTTTTTTGAGACAGGTTTTCTCTGTAGCTTTGGAGCCTGTCCTAGAACTCACACTTTGTAGACCAGGCTGGTCTTTAACTCATAGATCTTCCTGCCAGGGTTTAAAGGTGTGCTCCACCACTGCCTGGCACAATTATTGTTCTTGGTGACAGTGAAACATAACGAAGATGTATTTTACTTTGACTAAAGTAATAAAAGATTAAAGTTGTGCTTAAAATATCTCCACTAACAACTTTCTGTCCTTCCCTTGCCTGTTTCTCTCCTAGGCCAACTACACAGACCCTCAGAGCAAGCTGCGGTTCAGCACCATTGAAGAGTTTTCCTACATTCGCAGACTGCCGTCTGATGTCGTCACAGGCTACCTGGCCCTGAGGAAGGCCACGAGCATCGTTCCCTGAGCCTGGGAAGTGGAGTTGAAGTGGAAATGACCTTGAAAACAGACTCTGCCCTTGTGGTTTTGTTTCAGGGAAACAGATATGTTCTGCTGTCAATCCAAGAGTGTCAGCTCTGTGTCGTGCAAAGATTGTCTGGCTTTACCATGAGGGTCTTTCTGACTTTTTCCCTCCAAGTGTGATGTACCTCTTTTAAGTCATACTTCAGTTGTTGCAAGTAAAAATTGTTTGATAAGAAAATATAGTAAAATTATGCATTTAAATTAACTCAGGCAAGTCCCGGATTTGGTTTGCGAGTTGTAAACCCATGTCAAACATTTTCAATGAATGTGCAATGAAAACACAGGTCTGGATCGTCCTGGACCTTGGCCAGCATGTCAGCCCTTCCCCGGATCAGAAACTTCTGTTTTCTGCTGTGCTAGCAGGAGTTGGAAACTTTAGAAGACTTTATCCATCATGGCATGCCTGCTGGTGATTTGTCTCTGCTAAAGCCCAAAGGATAAATCCAGCCTTAAAAGGAAAAGCAGTCGAAGAGACAGATTTTGGAGGCCCAGCAATTGTAGGGGACACACGTTTGGTTCTTAGTGCTCACATGGTGACTCCCAACTATCTCTAACTCCAGTTCCAGGGCATCCAACCCCTCTTCTGACCTCCAAGGACACTGAGTGTGTGCATACATATGCACATGTATGCAGACAAACTCTCGTAATTATAAAAATAATATAAATATTTTTTAAAATTTGTGTTTTCTTCTCAAGACCACACTGATATCCACACTGCTCTGACGTGAGTCCTGCTAATACATGCTGCGTGTCTCCACTGTAGAAGAGGAGCCAAGAGGTACACCGTAGAGTGGCCAGATGTTAGAGACTCTGCTAGAGCGGGGAGAGGAGAACCATGCCACGGTCGTTACTTTTCCCGCAGTGACCACATGTCTGGCATGGAGGATGCGTGTCCACGGCTGTGGGGCAGGCATGAGGCAGCTGGCCACACCGCAGCCACGGCCATGAAGCAGAGAACAGACAAGGTCTGCCTCTAGTGACCCACGTCCTCCAGAGGGACTCAGCCACTGTGGCACAGCTCAACACTCTCCTAAAACGGGGCCACCCACATTCGGGTAAACTGCACCCTGTCTCCCGAGGGGAAGTGTGTGTCCACCCAGCCTTCAAGTGTGATCTGTAGCGGATGAGACCTAACAGAGGCCACATTATTTCCCAGCAGGTACCATTGTTCTGAGCCAGCACCTCTTAGGAGGAGGCCTCCTGTCATCCAACAGCACAGGTGCCTATGGAGAAGTCACAGATGTCTTCTTGCATGAAACAATGTTATTTCCAATAATGTCCTCATCTGAGAGGATGTGTGGGCCTTATTTGGATCCTGGCTCAAACGAAAAGCCTGGAATACTCCCGAGAAGATGTGTGGGGATACTTACGTTCACTTTTAATCGGGATGCTGGTGTCACAGTGTTAAAGGAATGGGTTCGTATTTTAGAGACAGAGGCTAACACATTAATGGACAGAGCAGTGTGGTATCTGTGATTTGTTTTAGGATGACGTGGGAGAGAGGAAATAGATGGAAGTAGTGTTGAGACAAGATTGGCCGTGAGTCAACTATTGTGTGCTAAGTACACGGAAGTTCATTACACCGTTCTACTCTGTGTGTTCTAATTTCTCCATAATAAACTTAACAAGGATGTGGTATTTTTATTACCAACAGTTGAATAGGGAAAGTACCCACTTCTGAAGCTTCTCAAACAAAGAGGAGATTACGGAGAAAGAACCACAAGGCAATGACATTGTCCTGTCAGTGGTTCGAATCGAGGTCACCTTTGCTGTCTTGGAGTCAGAGAACTGTGTGGGTCAGCTTTCTGTTGCTGTGTCAAAGACCTGAAAAAAGTTAGAACATTCACGATCCAGTCACCTCTCAAGTGAGCCGCAGTTTGGGGACCAAGCCTTCAGTGCATAACCTTTTTGTGGGAGCAGGGGTACTGGCAGCTTTTTGGGTATAGTAAATCGTCGGAGACAGGGTTTGGGGTGCATCGGGATGGCTTCTGTGGCTTGAGGACACACTTGTCAATTGTACTCCTGACAGTAGCTGCACATGAGGTCTGGAATCTGTCAGCACAGATCCATCTGTTCTGTCTACAGAACTTCCCAGAGAGCTGAGCGAGGAGTATGGCAGAAACAGTCAAACGGATACATGCAGAACATCGTATTCAATGTCTGGCATTGTCCCTGAAGGGGCCTTTTCTTTAGAAAGGCCACAAACTCATCTTTATCTCTGGCTAGCAGTTTCCTCCCATTTGTTGTCACGACTGATAACAGTCCCCGAGGCTAGGCTGGCCTACTGCAAAAAGCCCTTGTAATATTCCACGCTGCAAAACCCCAGGCCGCACTTGCCAGTGTGCATCCTGCAAACACGCAGGAGGAAGTTCGATCTTCAAAGCACTGAGCACAAGCGAGCTGTTGGGGTGAGAGGAACTGCTGTCCCTGAACTTCAGCTGGGCTGTGCCTCACTGAGAAAGGAGGGGAGGAGACGCTGTCTTAGGGTTCATGGTGCTGTGATGAAGTAAGCCACTGGGGGTGGGAAGCGTGCCTGTCAGCTTACACTTCCATCGCCTGGAGACAAGCGCTGATGCCCTGGCCACAGAGCAGTGCTGCTTGCTGGCTTGCTCCCCATGGCTTGCTCAGCCTGCGTTTTTATAGAACTGGGACCACCACAATGGGCTGGGCCCTCCCTGATCAATCCCTAATGAATAAAATGCCCCACATGCGTGCCCACAGCCTGATCTTCAGAGGTTCTATTTCCTCAGTTGAGGTTCCTCATTTCAGATAACTGTAGCTTATATCAAGTTGATATAAAACTCGCCAGCACAGACACCGCTTGTGTCTGCTGCAGAAACATCCCAGGAGCTCCTGCTGTTCCACAGGTGAGCTCTTTGGCGGAGCACTCAGACCTGAGCTCGAGTTACATTTTGTTCCACTTCTACAACTGACCAACCCTGTGGTCTAGTCCAGTTTCTAGTTCAGTCTTAAGTTATTAATCCCTCATAAAATGCCCTTCTTGATAGACTCAAACAGGATTAGAGCCAAACTCAGAAGGTGACCTTCAGCCCCTGAGGGTCTGAATGGGATCTTCTGCCTCCCTCAGTCTGTGTATTAGAAAGGCGGGTCTTTCCCGACCTGGACCTTCTCCTTGATTGTTTTTCTCATTCCTCTTGGATGGAAACTTGTAACCAACGGGTGGCAACTGGACATGCTGTGGCAGCTCCACCAGCTGGCCTCCGATCTGCTGGTTCTGCTTATCCTAGACACTCACTCTGCCTTTCATTCTGTGTGTTTTATAAGCCAGTTCTTTGTCGTGGATCAAAAGGAGTAGCTGAGCAGCTAAATCAATAATGAGATTGGGTTAAGGATGTAGCTGGAGTGGCCGAGTGCTTTGCCTCGCATGCTCAAAGCCTGGCGTCCATCCCCAGCGCTACTGAAAACCACCCCTGTGCACACACCTCTAATCCCAGCGCTCTGGAGGTAGAGGCAGGAACTCAGAAGTTCAAAAGTCAGCCTCAACTACGTCGTGAGCTTGAAGCTAGCCTGGGCTACAGGAGGAAAGGAGGAAATAAACATGATCTGTAACTGAGACCAGGAGAGAGTGAGGCATGGTGGGTAGTGAGCAGAGACCCTGATGGACAAGCTCCTGCAAAGGCAAGAACAAGGAGCCCAGCAAAAGTGTTTGCTGAGCCTCCTAACCACCGTTAGTCCTTTATGCCTCCTTTCGTATTCCTTGTGTATCCTGCCGTTGTCAATTCCCCGTGGATAACAGGCCATAAACGCTTAAAGGCAAACAAAAATGAGGGCTAGTTGTCCACTTGTGTTGGTAACTGGGCAGGGTGGAGACAGGGAACTCTTCTACTGTAAACACAGAACTCCTGGATCCACCTGGGTTTCTTCCATGACTCAGTGGCCTCCGTCCAGCTGCAGACAAAGCCCTTCCTGGAAGAGCCGATGTTTTCCTGGCTTAGAGGATGCTGGCTGCTGACAGGTGCACAGTGGGCACCAAACATAGCTCTCCCTCCACAGGGGTCAGAAGATGAGTCACATCCACCAGCCTGGTGACTTGCCGTCTTGGCTCGCTCCATCACGCACGTGGGACAGCCTGGCCTAGGGTTGTGCAGTGTGGAACACCGGAGGGCTTTTGCAGCAATCCAGTTGAGACCTTGGTGAGTGACATCTCCCCTCATAACAACTGGGGAGGAAACTGGAAGCTGGAGATAAAGAAGAGAGCTTCTGGTCTTTTCAAAGAAAGAATCTATCCAAAGAGCACAGAGTACTGCGTACAAAGTGTACAGTTGCCCGCACTTCTTACTCGAGTGTGGTAGGCTTTGTAGAGAAACTGTAGCCTGATTATTTGTGCGCTGAGTGCTCATTTGTCTTTCAGTGAAGGAAGCAGTCTCAGATATTGGGCCATTCACACAGGAAACGTGGTTGAGACTGCCCAGGCCTCTGGGAAGAAGAGGGTGGGAGGGTGTGTGCTGACTCCGCAGGGCTCCATCGCTGACCACTTCCCTTCCGCCAGGCGCAGTGCCACACCAGGCTTCTCAAGTGCTGACACCGTGTTCTTCCCCCTGTAGCCTCAGAACCGGGAGCACAACGAGCTTCTGCTATTGTCAGTTTACCCAGTGTGTGGTGTTCTGACATAGCGGCAGGAGACAGATGAGCACGAACACCATTTTTAGTCTAAATAAAGTAAGAAACTATTGAAATGATTCCTGTCAGGGAGGTCATAGGTGAATTTTAGGGAGGGAATAGATTGTTTGGGGTGGGGGTGGCCAAGAAGGTGAGCTTAAATATTTGGAAAGAGAGGGAAATTTGCTTTAACTCAAGGTTAAAAGACTGGTGATGTCCCCCCCACCCCCGGAACTCAGGCTCACATACTTGGTGTGGGACCCACTCCCTCCTACTGCTTCACTGCATAAGCCCACCTCCTCCATCAGGACATGGGGCCCCTTCTGTCCCCGAGTCAGTGAGGTCAGCCATTGCTGAAGGGCAGTGGCCACTCCTAGGAGAGCTCGAAGTATCTGTTGTCAAGTGTGTCGCATGCTCCCAGCAGTCCAGAGTGCTCCCCTCATATCCAGGGAGCCTGAAGTTCAAGGGTGAAATAGCCCAGCTCCCAGGGAGCAGGGAGGGTCACCAGCCAGGCCTCTCTGTCTGCGCACAGGGCACCTCAGTCTCTGCTTCCCCTGAAGAAGGTTGGCATGGAGCTTCCTGAAGAGGGTAAGGAGGAGACAGGGACTTTGTCTGGGTAAGCACACCCATGTTATCCTCAGTGTGTGATCCAGCACTGCAGTGACGGCCCCCAGGAACTGAGTCAAATGTGTCTAGAGCAGTGGTTCTCGACCTTCCTAACGCTGCAACTTCCTCACGTTGTGGTGACCCCCTGACCATAAAATTACTTTCACTGCCACTTCATAACTGTAATTTTGCTAGTGTTATGAATTATGTAAATATCTGATATGCGGGATATCTGATATTTGAGCATGACAACCCACAGAGATTTAGACCCATAGATTGAGAAACGCTGGCCTAGATATTTCTGAAGGGGTTCTTTTGAGATGGGTCTCAGATCTTTGAAGGCCTCAAGAAGAAGAAAAAGTGAGGTCCCCAGTACCTTACAGAACTGTGTGTCATTCTGCTCTTTCCTGAGGAACCCTGACCAATACACTTGCTTGGCAGGGACGTTTGGACAGATACAGTTACTTAAACCCACTTTTCACTGGCATTCCCAGACCTACCAGTGAGTCTCACACATCATATGTGCTTTTTAAATTTCTGGGTAAAACAACAATTACAAGAGCAGAGATGTCTGATGTCTTTGTCAGCTGTGATGTTTCTTTAAATGTTCGTTTTGTTCCTTTAGGAGTCATGGAGTCTAACGGAAGTGGATTTGTGTCGATGAACCTGCTGGGTCCAAGGTGGGCGCAATAGACAGCGAGGTTCCTTTCATTTCTGGAGATTTTCTGACCCATTGTCGATCCAGAAACACTAGTTTTTGTTTTGCCTTTTAAATCAAAGTAAACAGGAGGTGGGAGGCTGGGGCAGGGCAGTGCTTGTGTCCAGACATAAGCACTTGAGTTTGAGCTCTGGCACCCGGCCAGAGAGTAATCCTCCTGCTGGGGAGGTGGAGGCAGGAAGATGCCTAGAGCTTTCAAGCCAACGAGGCAGGCGGAAGTGGGGAGCTTCGGGCCTAGTGAGAGGTTCTGTCTCAAAAATAAGATGTAGAGTGATAAGACCCCTGACATCAACGTCTGGCTTCCACACACATTCATGCACCATCATGTGCACATTTGCGCATGTACATATCCAAACACCTGTGCACACACAAACATGCACACGTACATGCACACACACACACACACACACACACACACACACACACACACACACACACACACACACATCAGAGTAAGCCAGGTCTGTAAGGGCCAGAAGATGAGCTGTAAGGCAGGCAGTCCTGTTGTAAGTGTGCTGTGTCTCGGTATGCAGCTCTCAAGGAAGAGCCCAGCTCCCATTCTGCTCTTGGTGACAGCCAGTTGTGTCAGTTGCTCTTGTAAGCAGGTCACATGCTGTGTCATCAGTATTCACAGGACGTTATTGCCTCATTATTAACCACGAAGGAAACAGTCTTGGGGACAGTGGTCCATTCACCTAAGCTACATGAGAGTCGTGGCCCAAGCCTATGCTGCAGCCTCTGGGAGGGGAGGGTTATCAGGGAGAAGTGTGCTGGCTCCCTGGCCTCCCCACCCCACCATCCTCATCTTGATGAAGACTCGCGGCTTTGCATCCTTGCGTCACGGTTCTCAGAACTGCATTCTGCATGTAGAAGCATGCTTCTTACGTCCCACTGGCGATTCTGGCCTAGTGTCTCCTGAAATAAGTTGTATCCAATGTCCCATTTCTTTTCCCACATCATGGCAAGCTCATTCTCAGTTCCTGTCACCAGTCATCCCTCAGCCCTCAGTTCAGCAGCTGCCTCTTCTGGAGAACTTCCGCACCCCTCCCTCCAGCCATCCTCCCATGGATCTCTGCTCCATAGTTGCCGTGTTCACTGAGACCCCTGTGGTCTGGGAGACTGACTCCATGTAGACTCTGAATGCAGCAGAGCTCTAGGAACATCTCTCACGGGCTGGAGAGATGACTCAGAGGTTAAGAGCACTGGTTGCTCTTCCAAAAGTCCTGAGTTCAATTCCCAGCAACCACATGGTGGCTCACAACCACCTGTAATGAGATCTGGTGCCCTCTTCTGGACTGCAGACATACATGTGGGCAGAACACTGTGTATATAATAAATAAATAAATCTTATTTAAAAAAAAAAAGAAACATCTCCCAGCTGTGGTGGTGCACAGCTGTCTTCCCAGCACTTGGAATGTAGAGGCAGGAGGAGGCGTTTATTCCCAGATATATTTGGGTTTGAGACCAGTCTGAACTCCATAAGACACTGTCTCAAAAAAAAAAAAAAAACAAAAAACAAAAAAAGACAAAGAGACAAAGAAACACCCACAGGAGGCTGGGGGATGTAGCTCACCTAGTAGAGTGAAAAACCTGGATAAATCCAGGTTCCCCCCTCCCCAGCAGGAAGAAAATAGCCAAAAATCTAAGCAGGAAGAGATAAGCAGGGAGGGAAGAATCAGAAATCTAGGATTAGCCCGTTCAGTGACTGTGTTTCAGGAACTAGCTGAAGATAAAATTAGATTATAATCTTGAGAATAATCTTAAGAAACAGGGAGTTGCCCCCTTGTGATTATCATTGGTATTTTTGGAATTTTCTATGATGCCCTCCCTACCCCTTTGGATTACTGGGCTGTGGTTTCTTCCCTTTAAAAACCCCTTCTCCCAGTTACTTGGGGTCGAACTCCTCCCCTGTGTGGGTTATGAGTCTCGGCCCCAGTGCACTGGTACCTGTCAAATAAACCTTGTGTGCTTGCAGTAAGGACGGTCTCTCTTGAGTTACTGGGGCGGTTGTGTTATCCCGAGACTTGAGTAAGAGTTTCCCCACACTGGGGGTCTTTCAGAGTACTTGTTTAGCATGCATGAAACCCCAAGCTTAATCTGCAGAACCACAAGGAACCAAGGCGAACCACCATTTGGGAGGTGGAGGCAGGAGGATCAGAAGTTCAAGTTCAGCCTTGGCTACGCAGTGAGTCCCAGGCCAGTCTAGAATGTGTACTAGTAACTAATAGGTATTGCTAACCTAGGAAGAGGGAGGTGTTCAATGGAGGAAAAATAACCAGAAACTTCTTGGCACTCAGCATCACACGCAATTTGCAGAATAATAAATAGTTCTTCAAAGTAGTGGGGGTGGGGTAGGTGAGATGGGTCAGGGGTAAAGGTTCTCCTCATCAAGTCTCATGATCCACCCCTGATTCTATGTGGAGGAAGGAGAATTGACTCCTGCAAGCTACCCCTCCCCCAACACAATGAATAAATGTAACTGAAAGTGTGAATATTCTGAGGGCAATGCTCTAACCCTTCAGCACCGCTCTTTTGGGTAAAGTTGCCAGTGCCCATAGAGAGAATGCCTGCAACTTTGTCTTCTTTCCATACACTTGCTAAACCCACTGCCATCTCGTTGCTTCTCTAGAATCTAGGAATTAAAACAGAATTTAGCCCCAATTATATGCTCTACTTATGTTGAACTTGAAATTTGACATGCTATGACTGTGATTTTAGGAGACTAAAGTCTACCTGATTTCAAAATTGCTGGTTGATACAAGTTCAAAATAATTTGGTTTAGAAGTTTGGCAGTTTGCTTCCTTCTTTTCTTCCTTCCTTTCTTCGTCCCTTTCTT
>NC_022020.1:14666199-14666776 GCF_000317375.1 Microtus ochrogaster | reverse complement strand
TCTCTCCCTCCCTTTCATGTATGTGTGTGTGTGTGTGTGGTATGTATGCATATGGGACATATGTAGGCCAGAGAAGGACATCAAGTGATCTTGTTCTATCTTTCTCCTTCTTAAAAGACCTTGGGACAGATCTCTTGCTGAGCCTGGAGCTAGGCTGGTGGCTAGCAAATCCCAGTGATCTTCCTGTCTCCTTCACACACACCCCTGCCCACCCCATGCTGGGATTACAGGTGCACATAGCCACACCTTTTACAAGGCCTTTTACAGGGTGCTGGAACTTTACACCCTTTTCTTCATGCTTATGCACCAAGTTCCCTAACCTGCTGAGCCAGCTACCTCGCCCTTTCATTTCTTTCTCCATTCACCTGGGAATGGCGAGACACGTCCCGCCACATGAGCATTTAAATGATGATCAAGGTAGCTGGACATGGTGACACACACCTGTAATTCTAGCACTTGGGAGCCTGAGGCAGGCGGATTGTGAGGCTAGCCCGAGCAATACAGCAAATTCAAGTTGGCCTGAGTTACACAGGGGGTTGTCTCCAAAAGGGGCAGGGTGAAGATGGTACAGTGGTAG
>NC_022020.1:14661933-14665808 GCF_000317375.1 Microtus ochrogaster | reverse complement strand
GTCAGATGCACCAGAAAGATGATGGGACCCAGACTGAACCAACCAGAGTAGGCTCTCTCCACCAAAAATAAGAGATGTATTGTCATGTTTTAGTAAAAGCCGGGAAGGAATAGGCTAGAGTTTTGAGGACACAGAAAAGGCGAGAGGGTTAGTTAAGAACAGAAAACTTTCCCTGGATAGTGGTCATTTCCTACAGCAATTAAAAAGTTTGTAACGTGTGTAGAGAAGTCAAGGAGAAGCCAGAGATGGAGCAGGCAGTGGCCTGGTTTCCAGCAAGGAGCCCAGGCCTACAGCAGTGACTCAGGAAGGAGGAATGTGGCCCAGGCAGCCTGCAGCTGTGATAAGGACAGGATGGGGCACTGAGGAGGACATCCTGCAGAGGCTTTGGGACTTTCCATGTGGGAACAACCCTCAACTCCCAAGAACTCTGGCCTGCATGCCAGGCACAGTGCTTGAGGAAGAGCAAGAAGAAACTGGGGGAGTGCGGTTCCAACCCTGAGGCCCGGGAGCTGCTGACGTCCAGTGGGCCCTGGGTGGCCGCGTTACAGATCCTGTGGACTCCGGACTCCGGCCCATGCAGTGCTGCTGAACACTCCCCAAGGCTA
Organism: Microtus ochrogaster; assembly: GCF_000317375.1. Lineage (NCBI taxonomy): Eukaryota > Metazoa > Chordata > Mammalia > Rodentia > Cricetidae > Microtus > Microtus ochrogaster. Next base: position 14,665,203 of record NC_022020.1, on the reverse strand, counting down.
CTCTGGGGTGCTCCCAGGGCCTGTAGCTCGGAACCCATGTTTCAAATTGCAGAATGTTTCTGCTTCCGCTCCAGTTTGTGTCAAACATGTTCCACGCCTGTGTCTTCATGCACTTAGGGTGCTCTGAGCTGGGATGACTCCATGGGAGAGCATTTGCCTAGAATACCCAGGGCCTTAAGCTTAACCCTCAGTACTAAAATACGACAGCCGCAATCTGAAGAAGTGGGGTGCTCTTTTCAAGAGGCCTGCTTTGTGCATCCTAAGCAAATGGCCACACTGATGATTGACCCACCTGAACTGCTGCTGCTCCCATCACCCGCAGGACTCCTGCGCTCGCTTCCTGTGTCCCAGTCCGTGTCTGCTGGGCATCTACTCACTGGACACCCAGGGAGTCCGGAAGGCAGGGTAACTCCTCCCTTCTTTGAAGCAGTCACCTTCACTCAGTGGTGTGTGTCGCTGGAGCTCCCTGGGAGGCAAGCGAGGCAGGTGGATCCTGTTTGGTCAGGTTTCTCCCCCGTTCTCCGCTGCTGAATCCAGAAAGCAACCCATTGTCTCCCAAAGTACCAAGTCACCTGGATAACAAGTGCCCCTGGTAAGACACAATGAGGTGGCACGTCCCCTTTTATCATCTTCCTCCCTGGCCCAGTAACCCCCGACTCGTCCTGAGAACACGAGACAAATTCTTCTGGAAGGACGTGCTACAAAACACTTAATGAGTACTCCTTGGAACTGGCTAGGTTGTCAGAAACAGTAAAGTCTGAAAAATGTGATGGTCAAGAGGAGCCCCAGGAGACTGGTCACTAAATATAATATGGGGTCCTGAGATGGGAGAGAGCACTGGATATAAACCAGGGAAATCTGAATCAACTATGTACCTTAGTTTTAATAATGCATCATATTGGTTTAGTAATTCTAACAAATACACCATACAAAGGGTAAGGATGCGATAAGGAAACTTAGGTATGGGGGTTTTAGGAAGGGTGTATAGGACTTTTGCACCTATCTGAAAATCTGAACTATTTTAAAACTTAGATAAAGAATAATGAACTCTTGAAAGCCATCTTCACCCCTACAACTTTGTCAGATATCATGAAGCAGAATCTTGCTCATTGTTTGCTTTCCTCACTACACTGGTAAAATACCCCATAAAAATCAGTTAAGGCAATTACTGGTCATTTATAACCCGCAATACAATGGACATTGCCTATAAAAAGACACGGTCTAGCAGAATGGATATGAAAACAGGAGTCAACCTTCTTCTGTGTGCAGGAAACATACCACAGCTTCAAAGAAAGATATTAGCTCAGAATAAAGGGTTGGGAAAATACTACTTTCCAATCAAACAGACCTAAAGAAGCAAGCTGGTAGAACTAGTCTAATATCTAACAAAATAGACTTCAAACTAAAATTAATCAGAAGAAATAAATAAAGATATTTCCAGTTCATCACTGGACAAAATCTATTGTGGAATATTCCTGTACACTGTACAAATTATTCTCTGATTGGTTTAATAAAGAAGTTGACTGACCAGTAGCGAGGAAGGATAGGGTTAGGCAGAAAAGCCAGACTGAAAATGATGGGGAGAAGAAGGGTATCAGGTGAGAAGCTAAACAGTTGCTGCACAAGCAGAACGTGTAGAAAACGAGATAACAAAACTAAAGCTAGACTAATGCAGGCATAGAGAAGAGAGTTAGAAACAGAGCCCACCATGAGCTGTAGAGCTATCGGAAACTGAGAGCTGAGGAGAGATGGAGATTGGTTTGACTTTAAGAGTGTACCCCTGGTATATGGATTGAGCTTGAGCAGAAGGCTACACACCTAATAATTTACGGCCAGCAAAAACTGACGAGTGGAGATTCAAAGAAAAACATGTAGACACAAAGTCAGCTGATTAAAGATAGAGCTGTGGTTCTGTGATACGTTGAGAGAGGAGGTGAATGTGATAAAACCACATTGTATGAAATACTCAAGGAATTAATAAAAGGAGAGCTATGTGTTAATACATTTATATAACACTTTAATTTAAAATGGAGTTTAAAAGTAAACAATAAAAGATTCACTATTGAATTACAAATAGTAAACATTTTAACTTTTTATTTGTTTTTGTAATTTTTGTCTTATTGGTTTTAGATGTTTTTGTTGTTTGACCTCTGTTTTATGTTGATTTCTTTGTTCTGAGAGCGAGAGGTCGAAAGAGAGATGAAGCTGACGGCTAGGGACGTGATAAGGATGGGAGTATTTGGAGAGGGGAAAGAAAATGATTAAAATATATTTCATATAAACTTTTTAAAAAGTCAGTTAAGGGAAGAAAGACTTATTTTAGTTCACAGTTGGAGAGTACAGTCCACCATGGCAGGACAAGTTGGCAGCATCCCTGGTGTCAGGAGCATGAGGCCTTCAGGTTGGTGACATGCATGGTGTCAGGAGCATGCGATATTGTATACAGAGTCAGGCAGCACAGGGAGCAGAATACAAGTGTTCACCTCGCTTTTTCCTTTTTATTCAGTCCAGGTCCCCAATTCATCAAAATGTGTTAGCTGTATTTAGGGTGAGTGTTTTCATGTAAACCTCTTCAGAAGTGCCCTCAAAGACACGAGCAGAAGTAAGTATCCTAGGTGATCCCAAAGGCTACCAAGCTTATCCATCACGCTTGTGAATCTTCACACAACCTTCCAGCCCACAGGAATGCTAAGGAGCCGCTGCTACCGAGCAAGCACTCATCCGTCTTGGCTCTTGATCAGCCTCTCTGATATCTATTATGCAACCCACAGGAACTGTGAATATGTACTTTAAAATCCTGGATTAACTTATTTCTGATTCAAAAGGCAACTCCTTATTTGTTTAATGTGTTGAATAGGACTTGAAAAAGCAAGAAGTTATTGTCAAAGTGTTGCCTGCCTTAAGAAATGGTGTATTGCTGAGCTTTCCTTAAGAGATGTTATAGAAACGAGTTTGAATGCCTAATCACTGTGCTACATTCTACCCAGTAGAGATGGAAAGAAAATAGTTGCTTCCAGTGGTAGCCAGCTGTGAGGAACGTCAGATCCCTACCTGGCTGCTGTGCAGAGCCCCAGCCATCCCTTCCTGCAGCGATTTGTGAGGTTCTGAATTTACGGCTCTCTGATTTTCACCCAGTGTGAGGCTCTCAGGCTGTTACAGACTGTTGTGAGCCACTGTGTGGGTGCTGGAAATTGAACCCAGGTCCTCTGGAAGAGCAGTCAGTGATCTTGGACACTGAGCCTGCTCTCTAGCCCTGAGCTCTTTTTTTTT
>NC_022020.1:14645773-14661833 GCF_000317375.1 Microtus ochrogaster | reverse complement strand
TGTAGACCAGGCTGGTCTCGAACTCACAAAGATTTCGAATAAACTTCTGTAACCTACACTGGTCACAAACTTGCTAAGTAGCTAAGAATGACCTTGAATGCCTGATTCCCATCCCCCACCTGTCTCAAATTAGAGGCGTGTACACTACACTCAGCAACTATAGTCTTGATTTGCCTATTTGTGGCACATCACACACAAGCTAATTAAAGTCACAGGAGAAAGAAGCAAGCAGGCAAAAACACCTTTGAAAGACTGAAATACGCCACACACCACGAAGCCTCAACAAGCTTGGTTCAGCTCCAAAAGCCTGATCCTGCAGGGACTACAGTGCTGTTTCGCCTTGCCTCTCTCCAGCTCCCTCCTAGGCTTTGCACAGTGTCTTGGCCTTCTGTTTTCTTCCCTTTGCTGGCCTCTTCCTGCCTTCATGTGTTTTCCTGTCTAGCATGAGACCTGCACCTATATGAGCCAACACAGAAAGCCAAACCCTAAATGGCCAGCAGCAGGGAGACTAGCCATCAGATTTGATCATGTCCCCTGCAGGCTCAGTCCTTCGTCAAACGAACGTCATAATTTGTGCCATTTAATTAATAAGAGTTTTAATGCTTCCCAGTGAAGCAAAGTTATGCAGAATCAGCTGGTTTTCTAGCTTTGGGTTTTCTTAGGCGCTGAATACCGCAAGACAAGCTGGAGCTCCCAGGGCCTTCTGGGGCAGCAGGATTGGCCCGTCACTAAGCACAGCGTTATACAGACATAGACAAAAATGCCCTGCTGGTTCCCTCACTATTCTGTAACTACAGTAAAGGTTACTTCCAGGCAGATTTACCTCCCCGTCATGCAGAAGCATCAATCAGTGGCTGATCCCCTGTCCTCTTAGGACTTGGCCTGAGAAACGGCAGAAGCACTGGACTAGAGTCTGGAGCTCTAGCACTGATGTCAGTGCACCAGGGTCAGCTGAAGAACCTCAGAGACCTCGATGCACCCACCTTCAGAAGGCATGGTTCCATGCTGCAGGGTCCTTCTGAGACTTTACACGGAAGGGCACGAAGCTACGCTGCTGGTTTGTTCATGCCTATGATCCTAGTGCAGGCAGGAGGATAGCCATGAGGCCTACTTGGTCTACATAGTCCTGGAGGCACACACACACACACACACACACACACACTGAAACTCTTTAGTGTCGTCAGTATAAGCTCTTCCTCAAGCCTGGATATTGTACGGCTGTGTCAGAAATGTCAGTTTCACCATGATGTTCAAAATGTTATTTTGAATGCCTTACGTGCCTGGAAATTGGCTATCAATTCAGAGCCAAGGGAATGAGGAGAAAACCACAGCCCAGAAGATTCTGCCAAAGTGACATCCCAAGTGTGGGCATCATTGTTAGATGGGGAATCTCTTGATTGGGTAGAGCTGCGCTCATTTTTCACAACCTGTCAACCCTGTCAGTCTGTGTGACAGACAGGCAGGTAGGAGTTAGCAGGGCTTTTACATGATCCGAACTTCTGGTGCCGAGAGGTGGAGGCTGCCTAGGTGCTGGGGCTGCATGAGGCTCCATGGTGTTCACTCTTTTCATTCTGACGAGTTGAATTTTTACGTAGATATCCTTTTTGTGTCTTTCTTGTATGTCTAGTGCTTTTCCTTTTCCCTTCTTTGTGTGTGTCCTAAGAAAGCATTGCCCCTAACCCCCTCAAAGTCACGAAGCTATTCTTCCCTGCTTATCTCAGAAGCCATTATAGCTTTATCTTTCTAAAAGGCTTGTGACCTAATTCAGATTATTTTGTGTAGGATGTGAAGTGGGAAGCAATGTTATTTTTATCTACTCCTATCGGCATCCTGTTGTTCACGTACTGTCTGCTCAAGAGATTTTCCTTCCCCAGTGGAGGACAGTAGTTACCTGTCTTGATGACCAGTTGGACCAGAAAGAATGTGAGGACCCATTCTTTCTCTTTTGTCTTTTATGTGTGAGGGTAAGTGCATGTGAATACAAGGTGCCTATGGAGGTTTGTGCACGTAGGTGGAAGGTACCTGTGGAATCCCCACAGCTCTTCCCAGGCGGTTGTTAGCCGCTTGACACAGAGCTGAGAACCAAACTCCAGTCCTCTGCGAGAACACTTCATGCTCTTACCCACGGACCCACCTCACCAGCCTCACCACAGATGTACTCAGGACTTGAGACCAGGTCCCATGAGGCTCCAGTTCTGTCTTTTTCAAGATTGTTCCAGGAACTCTAGGTCTGTGTTGTTCCCCACATAACAGGTAGACCAGACTATTGTTTTCTCCTCCTTCTCCTTTTCCTCCTCCTCCTCTTCTTTTCGAGATAGGGTTTCTCTGTCCTACTGTAGCAGTCCAGGAATTCACTCTGTAGACTAGACTGGTCTTGAACAGAGATCCTCCTGCCTCTGCTTCTGCCTCCTCAATGTTGGGATTTAAAGGCATGTGCCACCATCACCTGGCCAGACCATTGTTTTTTGTTTTGTTTTGTTTAAAAAAATCACAGCATGCTAGGATTTTGATTTGAGTCTACAGATCAGTTTGAGAAGACTGAGTATCTTAACAGTACTGAGTACTCTAAATATACGCTTGACCTGTCTGGCCAGAAATATAAGTCCTTCTTAACTGCTCCTAGTGGTTTCTGGTAGCTTTTAGTATACAGATTTTTTTTCATATATTTCGTTAAATTTATTCCTAATATTTGTGGGTTTTAATTGTTATTATAAATGATATTTAACTATTTACACAGTAGTATATACATTGTCTATTTTCTTTTAAAATCATTTTTTATGTATACCAGTGGCTTTTGTGTGTGTGTGTGCGTGTCCATCTGAGCACCACGTAGGTGTCTGATGCCTATAGAGAAGAAAAAAGGGGGCTGAATCCCCTGGCACTAGAGTTACAGATGGTTGTGAAGCACCATGTGGATACTGGGAATCAAACTCAGGTCCTCTGGGAGAGCAACCAGTGCTCTTAGTTACTACTGAGCCAGCTCTCAGCCCCCACATTTTAAATGTTTTCATATTTCTAGATTTTTGTTTTGAGAAAAGTTGAAAGATAATTTACATACAGTAAAAAGAATTGTAGGGACTGGAGAGATGGCCCAGCAGTTAAGAGCACCGTTGCTCCCGCAGAGGACCTGGGTTTGCTTCCCAGAACTCTCATGGAAAGTTCACAAGCATACAGCTCACAACCATCGTAACTCCAGTCCCGGAGATCCCATGCCTTCTTCTGATCTCTGTAGGCACCAGGGACACATGTGATACACATACAACCGTGAAGGTAAAACACTCATACACAGAAAATTAAAAAAATACTTTAAAAAATCACTTAAAATGTACAAATGAATAATTTTAGTACACCCACAAGGCTGTGCAACTCTCTCCCTGTATCCTCCAGGCCCCTACATTGGTTAGTAGCCACACTTTCCAACCTTCCCATTTCGACACTAACCACTTCCTGTCCCTATAGACTCTACTCCGGGTGTTCTGTGGAAGTGGAGCGTGTGTCTTGTGAGCACTGTGCCCAAGAGCACCTATGTCCATGTGTGCTGACTGATTTTTATGTCAACTTGGCACAAGCTAGAGGTTCTGAGAGGAGGAAACCTCAGTAGAGAGAATGCCTCCCTAAGATCAGGTTGTGAGCAAGCCTGGGAGGCATTTCCTTAATTGGTGATGGATTTTGGAGGGTGCAGCCCTTGTGGGTGGAACCACCTGTCTAGGTTCTGGGAGAAAGCAAGCTGAGGCAGCTATAAGGAGCATGCCAGTAAGTAGTACTCATCCACGGCCTCTGCGTCAGCTTCCGCTTCCAGGTTCCTGCCCTGTTTGAGTTCTTGCCATGACTGCCTTTGATGATGAACTGTGATAAGGAAGTGAATGAAATAAACCCTTTCCCCCTCAAGTTGCCTTTGATCAGATGTCACACATAATAGAAACCCCAAGACAATGTGTCTTGTGGATACTGTACCTGTGAACACCGATGCACTTGTCTGGTGACCCCTGGCCCGTGGACTCCAATGCATGTGTCTTATGAACCCTGTGCCTGTGAGCACCATTGCTTGAGTCTTGTGATGATTACACCCATGAACACCCGTCTGTGTGTCTCATGAATACAGTTCCTATGGAATTTATGCACACGTTTTTGTTTAAGTAATTGTTTTTGATCTTTTTTGAGTGTCTATCTAGGAATAGAATTGCTGAGTCATAAAATAACCCTTTGTTTAGCTTTGCTAGGAACTACTGAGCTGTTTTCCAGAGTGGTGGCCCTGTTCACACCCTACCAGCAATGTGCACAGGGTTCCTGTTCCTCCATATACGCATGAGCACTTGTGTGTGTGTCCATTTTCTTTATGATCATCCTAGTCAGTGTGAAGTGTCTCGTCTTTGCTGTTTGTGTTGCACTCATGATGTCTGAGTCTCTTTCCGGGTGCTTATTGTCCCTTAGTGTTTGGGGGAGAAGTGTGTATGAGCGTCCTGTGGCTGTTTTGCTATTGGGTCTGTATCTTTCTTACTGTGGGGTTAGAAAGATCTTTCAATATTCTAGATCCTAGGCTCTTATCAAATACATGCCCCAAGGATGTTTTGTTCTATTCTGTAAGATAGGCTTTTCCTCTTGTGGTCATGTGATTTGACACACAGGACTTTAACGTGTGTGTGTGTGTGTGTGTGTGTGTGTGTGTGTTTCAGAGAAAGAGAGATAGAGACAGAGAGAGATTATGCACATGTGTAGGGGGGTTGTGAATATCGATCTGTGGCGAACTTCTCGACCAACGAGAAAGAACAACCACCACATGAGGAATCTTCTCAGATCATGCTTTAATGGAGTGCTCTTGGTTGAGGGAGAGCAGGAAGCGAGGGGCCCCAGAGCACTAAAGCAGCTGCTTATATAGGGAGTAGGCACATGGGTCGACCTGTGATTGGTTGCCACCATCAGCTGACACCAGACTGCATCGGGATAGGCCCAAGGGCCCTTATCCACTGCGCATGCGGGAAGCAGGGAACACACAGCTCCCAAAGGCATAGCCATATATGGAGTTATTTATTTCCAACAGGACAGGATGTCAGTGCCATCTTGTAATGGCGATTCTGTCCAGCTCCCTGCATCGATCAACTGTTGAGTAGTCCCTCAATCTTTGTAGTCAAGTAGGATTGTTGATAATTTTATTTTTCAATTACTTGTTTTTGGTACCTAGAAATACAGCTAAAGTTTGTAAAATGCTCTTGTATTCAGAGAGGTAGACGTTCACTCAAAGGTTCATTTTAGTTCTTTCCAGTCTTTGTCAGCCTTTAGTTTGCCTTCCTTGCTCTGTTGTTCCAGGAAACAGTGGTTTCCAGAAAATGTAGGCTGTGGTAGTTGGAGTGGACATTCTTGCTACGCTGTTCACTTTCAGAAGAAATCTTCTGCATTGCATGGTGTTTACTGGAAGGATTTGTTTTTACCTCCCCGTGTCTGACGGAGGACACTCCTTCCTTCCACTATTCTGAGGATCTGTATCATGACAAGGTATTACATTTTGTTAAATGCTATTCTTATATCTACTGAGATGGTTGTATGTTTTTTTTTCTCATTAATTCTGATAATGTGATGGATAGTCTAAATGATTGATATTGAAATAATAAAACAATCTTGCATTCCTGGGAACAGATCCACTGGGTTATGCTGTATTATTGTCACTTTAAAAAATACTGTGTTCAATTTGGTATTATTTTGTTAAGGATTTTTATGTCTGTATCCATGAGGAATATTGGTCTGTGGTTTTCTTTTCTCGTAATATCATTGTCTGGTTCTGGATTGGGGTTTGTATTAGTCAGATTGTTACTATAACAAATACCTGAGATTCTGAATTTACAGAAAGGTTTATTTTGGCTTGTAGCTTTGGAGGTTCCCATCCATGACGGACAATGGCACTGGGTGAGGCAGCACATGGCCAGCGCATGTTGGGCCCAAACTTCTCACCTTTTTACTGAGGAGTAAAGGAGAGGAAGAGGAAATGTTTGGGGTTCCATGCCCAGGTTTCGCCATGTAAGCTCCATTGTGTAAGTGTGGAAAGGGAGGACACATGCAGATCGGTCACCAGAGGCTGACTCCCTCCTTTTTCTTTTCTGTTCAGCTCTCAAGACTGAAGCCAGACACATGAGGTCAGTGTTTCTTGTATAATATAGCGTTCACATCTTCAGCGGGGCTTTTGCTAAGGCAAGGTTGCTCTGCCTTCTTCCTGCCCAGCCTCCTCCAGAGCAGCGACTGACATTCAACAGGCTCCATAAGCAAACCATGACCAAACCGATGTCTAAAATGTCCTTTTCTGATTAGGGGGATGGAATGGAACACCATGTCCTGGGGATCTACCAAAAATCCATACATTGAAGCCTAAAATCGTAATATATTTGGAAAACACAGTTAAGGCTTAGTGGTGTCATAGGAGGTGGAGTCCTGATCCAATAGGATTAGTACAGTCACTCTCCCACTGATATAACCAAACACCTGAATCTGGATACTTTATAGTGAGAGTGGATTATCTAGGTCACAGTTTGGGAGGTTGGAGCTCTGAGAATTTATTCAGCCTCTGATGAGGAGCCCCTGGCTAAGACACATCATGGTGGATGACATCATTGTTCAAGTGAAAGAAAGCAAAGAGAGAAACTACATGAGAGACAGAAAGCTAGCGAGCAGGAGGATGGGCCAACCTTGCTCTCTTGTGCGTTGTATTTTCCCAGAAGTTACACAGGTTTCTAGAAGAACTACATCAATACCTTCTAAGGTCCGTGCTTTAGTTCCTTTTAAATTGCTGTGTCAAACATCACAACTAAGACACAGCTTATAAGTCTTTCATTGGGGCTCACAGTCCCAGAAGGTTTTGAGTCCAGGACTGTTGTGGTGGGGAGCATGACACCAGGCAGATAGGCACGGCACTGAAGCAGTAAGGGCGCGTGCATCTCGATCCACAATCACAGATGGAAAGAGAAAGATACTGGGAATGGCTCTGGCATCTGAAACCTCATAGTTCATCTCCATAGGTACATCTCCAACAATGCCACCTCCTAATCCTTCCCAAACAGTTCCACCAACGTCTGGCGGCGTATTCAGATATATGAGTGTATAGGGAGCATCCTCACTGCCACAACCACAGGTATCACCCGATGACCTAACCACCTCTCTCTAGGCCACTCCATTACAGGTTTAACACTTTAATACCATCACATGGAGGGCACAGTTTCGCTCCAAACAGATTCAACAATTGAGACATCAGGAGTGTTCTCTCTCTCCTCCCGTGTGTGTGTGTGTGTGTGTGTGTGTGTGTGTGTGTCTGTCCATATCCCATATAGGAAGAGGGCCCTTACAAAAATCTAACTGGCCATAGACCTTCATCCTAATTTTCTAGACTCAAAAACTGTGAAAGCTAGTGTCCTTGTTCATACTACTTATTTCACAGTATTCTGTTTTGACCGTCCAAGCTGACTAATATAGGAGTTCCATGAAATAGTTCCAGTATTTCCTGGTTCATTAACTCAAGCTCTGGGGCCTCTGAAGGATGCTGAGGAAATGGCTGTCTGTCTAGAACTGTAAGCCTGGACAAGCACCCGCCTTTCCCCCTACCCATGGCCCACAGTGCCCATTACTCTCTGTAGCTTAGTCTTTGAAGATTCCTGCAATTGGCTCTGCCCTGTTCCCACAAACTGATGTCTTTCTCAGAGATCACACTGAAGCATGAATGAACATCTTTCCTCTGACCCTCACATTCACCCCAGTTCCCATAGCTCTCGTGATGCCCTAGGTGAGCCGTGGAACTCAGGCTGGGGTCAGGTTGCATGTGGTACAAAGCAGATCTGGCAGCAGTGACTGCACCCTGGCCTATGGCACCCTCCAGTTGCCCTGGGCTGGAAGCCTTTGGGTTGGGGAGTTATAGGATTCTGCTGAACGTGGTGGCTTACTGCATGGAGCTTGCAATGTCTTACCCATCTTCACTGTTGAGGCTTTCGGGATAAGACTAGAGTATAATTAAGTCATTTAACAGGTCTGGCTTAGTATAGTAAGAAGAGGGTGAAAAGATAGAAGGATAAAGTCAGGAGAAAGGGGCTGGGGATTTAGCTCAGTGGTAGAGCGCTTGGCTAGCAAGAGCAAGGCCCTGGGTTCAGACCTCAGCTCTGAAAAAAAAATAGGGGAAAAACGGGTAGGGAATGAAGGTGGGGAAGAAAGCCATGGATGACTGATCGCAGTTACAAGGGGCACCTGGGCTGGGAGGGGACACGGACACTTGTACACAACAGTATCTGGGCCATCTCAAGAGTTGCTCACCTCTATCTCAGATGCAGAGACACAGCAGTTCCTAAGGGTCAGAGCCACCATGTAGATGGATGCCATGAACTTTACATCAGGGTCAGTTGGCACACCTGGGTGCCCATGTATATGGCTGTCATGAGCTTTACGTTAGGGTCAGGTGGCAGAGGGGAAGAATATGTTTATCAGTTATTTTCCTTTTGCTGTGACTAAGCTAACTTAAGAAAGAATTTGTTTTGGCTCACAATTTGAGGGGACACTGCCCGTCCCGTGGGGGAAAGCATGGTGGGACAAGGGGCAAACAGCCGGTCACATTGCACCCACCACACCCAGGAAGCAGAAAGAAATGACCTCTGGTGCTCAGCTCTCTTTTTCCTTTCTATTCAGTCCAGGTCTTCAACCTATGGTGTAGGGATAAGTCCCGCCCCTTAGGGGGCGTGTTTGCCTCGGGCTAATGTTTACCTATAAATCTGGCGAGCATGCTCCCAGTGCTTGCTTCTGCTTTCCTGGTCTCAGCGGAACGGTGGTTCTGTAAGTCTATTTCGCCATTAAAGCTGTATATATTTTTACAATCTGTCTGCATTCATTTAGGCCGTTACACTGTGGGATGCTGATACCACATCCAGTTAAAGCTTTCTGCAAACACCCTGGGTTTCCATAGCAACTCTAAATCGAGTCCTGCCATGTGTATGCAGAAAGGGCCTGAGAGCTCTGCCTCACTGGGGCTTATTGAAGTTTTGATGAGGGATTCCCCTCTGTATGCTGTGAATACAATTGGTGAATAAAGAAACTGACTTGGCCTATAGCAAGGTAGAACTCAGTTAGGCCAGGAATACTAAGCTGAATGCTGGGAGAAAGGAGGTGGAGTCAGAGAGAAGCCACAGAGCCCTGCCGGAGACAGACGCCAGAACTTTACCGGGTAAGCCACAGCCTCGTGGCAATACACAGATTAATAGAAATGGGTTAAATTAATATGTTAGAGTTAACCAATAAGAAGCTTAGAGCTGATGGTACAATCAGTGATTTAATTAAAACAATTTCTGTGTGATTATTTCAGGACTAACTAGCAGCCTCCCAACAACAAAGTTTCCTTCACCTCCATGTGTTTTTGAAGCAGCAGCACAGTAGTTGGGCTGACACCATCTGGTGTCGGCGGGAATGTTATAAATGTTTTAAGTCAGGCCAAAGCGTTATTTTACAATATTATCAAATCATTTCTCCCAGCAGTTCCCTAATGAGTACACATGCCAAACAAATGTCCAAGGTGAAGGAAATCAATATAGTAAGACAGTAAGAGATTAATTTAGGTAAGAATAATGCCCCTCTCTAGCCCAGGCTTGGGCCAGCTGAGTACATAGGATTCTGAATTTGTTCCAGAAGCTTCTGCAGAAGCCAGGCATGTTTTGGACATTTACTCCCACAGTTGACTGGCCTGTTGCCGTGACAGGAAGTTTTATTTATTTGGTTTTCATTTTCCAGCGTGAAATACAGACCTTTCTTGATTCCCCCACGTCTGGGGCTGTGCAAATGTTTTTTTAACTAAAGTCTTTCTGCTCATTTGAAAGGAGAAGGCTTCCCTTGGGACTAGTGGGTGCCAGGAAACTTCACCAGAGAGACAGGTTCTGTTTGGACATCTTATCTATCAGGAACATTTGCTCAACTCCTCTGTCGTAATAAGATTTATTTGGGGCTAGTACCACTTTCCCTTTTGAACTATTATGATTTTTTTTAAATAACCTGTTGGGATGCTCTGTCTGGAGATCACATGCCCAGGCCTGTCCCCACATCATGACCTAAGTCTACAACTGTGGGTGCTGAGGCCTTTGTACAGACTGGTAGAGGACTGGCCTCAGATCCGCATCAGTGATCCTAAAAGGTATTCAGGGTAAAAGGTGGGGAAGGAGCTGGTGGGGAGCAGGCAGGAAGGGTCAGGGAGAGATTTCCCTGTAGCTTTGGAGCTCGCTCTGTAGAACAGGCAGGCCTTGAAATCAGAGATCCATCTGCCTCTGACTCCCGAGTGCTGTGCCTCCACCACCTGGTGTGGGTTTGCCTTTTTAAACCCCTGCAAAACGTGACTCATGCCCATTTTCTGGGAATTCAGAGATGGATCTGGCCAGAGCCCATCCACCTGACCTGTATTTAATTAAAACTTGCTTCGAATTTGGCTTTAAATCATGGTAGAGTGGTCTTCTTGGCCTGTGGGATCAACAATGCTTGAACACAATGTGGTGCATGCATACCATGGAATAGCACTCAACAACTAACACGAGAACAAACTATTGATACACATAGTCGCCTAGTGAATCACTCGAGAATTGTCCTTAGTGGATAAAAACCAACCCCCCCAAAGGTTACTTGCTGTGGCTTCCCATGTCCATGGTATTCTTGAAAGGACAAGGCCATAGAAATGGCCAACAGATGAGGAGCTCCTAGGGGCTATGGAGGAAGTAAGGGCAAGGGTTGGCAGAAGTTTATGTCCCACGAGCAGCTCCCAGATAAACACACTGAGGCTTATAGTAGTTACAAATGCTCGGTCAATAGCTCAGGCTTATTACTAACTACATCTTACATTTTAAATTAGCCCATATTTCTTATCTATGCTTTGCCAAGTGGCTCATGGCTTGTTACCTCATTTTCTACATGTCCTGCTTCCTTGGTGTCTGGCTGGTGACTCCTCTGACCCTGCTCTTCTTCCCATCATTCTCAGTTCAGCTTTACCACCTAACTTTATCCTGTTCCGCTATTGGCCACTCAGGTTCTGTATTAAACCAATCACAGTGCCGTATATTCACAGTGTAAAGGAATGTTCCACAGGGAAGAAAAGTGTATGGCTATTAAAAGGGTGATTTGAGGGGCTGTTATGTTGGGTATGTTAATCCCACCGATTGTGTATAAACCACTACCACAGTTTAAAGCCAAATCCGAAGCAAACTTTAATTCAATACTGACCATGTGGATGAGCTTTGCCCAGGTCCATACCCAGATTCCTGAGAAATGACCCAGAATCAAATATGGCAAGGGTTTAAGAAGGAAAACGTATAATTCATTGCATTTCCCCTCAGGTCCAATCATAGGTAAGCATGCATCCTGACGAACTTCCTGCCTGTGAGATATCTCATAAACAACAGCACCCAGCATTTCGTGAACTATCCGTCCTTGGGCAAGGGGCGTGCAGATCAGAGTCTGCCCGCCCTGACGGATCTCTAAGGCACAGTATGAAAACTTAAAATGTGACTTTGGCTCTCACGGGACCCTTCGCGCTCGCTCCACTGTAAATGTCCATATCCTGGTTGTACATTTACACGGCGCTGCAGCTGGGAGCTGATGTTGTTCACCACTGGAGAGATACAGCACCCTCTCACCCTCAGCCGTTGCTTCTTCAAGATTTCGGGAAGTTCTGCACTTCCTTGGCTTCCATCGGCCTCACTCACCAATGCTCTGTCTTCGTGCCTTCGTGCCTTTGTCTTCAAACCATGCCCTCTTCCTGTGACGCCAGTCACGCTGGATTAAGACCCACCCTAACGTGCTCTTTTAACTACTTCTGCAAAGGCCTCGTGTCCACACAGGAGCACAACCTGAGGATTAGGACTTCAATAGATGCTTTGGGGTGACACAGTTCAGCCCACAGGCAGGCCATGCTCGGAAAGAAGCAGTAATGGGAGGGGCAGCCCTTGCTCCAAGAGACTAAGCCACAAATAGTGGGCCAGAGCAGCTTCTCTGAACTCGCGTCCACGCCCTGGGTCGGCTGACTCTGAGTCACTCCCACTGACACCTTGGAAACATATTTATTGCAACTGTTTCTGTAACGATTTTTTTTCTCACAGAAAACTTTTTTTTTTTTTTCTTTTGGACCTTTCCAACTTACAGTGGGTATGACTTTGGGAATGTCGCTCATCACCAGATATATTTATTAGTGTGAAAATGAGTATAATATTGCTATTTATTTTAAAACTTAAAATATACTTACATAATTTCTCCTTCTCTTTCCCCCCTCCAACCTCTTCCATGTACTCCTCTTATTCACTTTTGAAATAATGGTCTTTTTTCTTTGTTATTGTTAACATATTTATGCACACACACACACACACACACACACACACACACACACAACTACTCAGTCCATTGAGTGTTACTTGGTGTATATGTTTTCAAGGCTGACCATTTGATATTGGATAACCAATTAGGGGGCTCATCCCTATGCGGGATTATTCCTCCTGCTCCCAGAATTCTGCAGTTGCCTGTAGTTCCTCGTTTGTGCTTAGGGGCTAGTGAGATTTCTCTCTTTTATGGTAGCCTGTCTATTGGTGCTGTACTTCTTCAGATCTTGTTTAGGCAGCCATATTGTTGTGGATTGTGGATGACTTTCCCTGTCACTTCTAGGAGACAATCTCACAGCAGATTGGCTGGGCATTTACTCTTACGATCTGTCCCCCGCCCTGCTTCTTCTACCATGTTCTTTGAGCTGAGGCTCGAGGAGTTATATTGTGATGTATCAATTAAGGGGCACCTAGTAATCACTGTTCTCTACATTTTGACTGGTTGTGGTTTTCTGTAACAATCTCCTTCTGTTGCAAAGAGATTTTTTTTTGATGAGGGATGAGAGTTGCACTGTGTGTGGATTAAAGGGTAGATACTTAGAACAAAGTTAGGGATCCAGAACCTCCCTAGCCTAGGGTGGTTAGCTAGGTTCCAGTACCAGGCATGATCGCCCTCCTGCTGAGTGGATCTTAGGTCCAGTTAGAGAGCTGCTGGTTACTATCATGATAATGGAGCTGCTACTGCACCCTAGGGTTGTCATGGCATGCTGGTTCACAGGCTCACAGGCACTGCAGCTGGGTAGGACCTCTGGTTACTGTTTTTCCTTGAAAACTTGCCTGGTACCTTCTTGTTCTAGGAAAGTTAATCTTCAAGGAAGATCCAGCTCAGACCTTCCAGAAACGCATGCTGTCTTCACAATAGGAACTTACCTTCAACCTCTGAGGGGCAATTGAGTGATAGCCTGTTGGGAGTCTATGGCACTGACCAACAGCTCAAAAGGTGGCTTTTCATGTCTAGTATAGGGGGTTTTGTTAGAATAGTCTATGACTTTTGGGGTAAGTATTGTCAGCCCAAGTGAGATAGTCTGATTTGCTATATATAACAGATATATCATAGCTGCTTTTTAACTAAAACATATGTTTCTAAAAACAAGGACATTTAGTAGTGCATTCTTGGCAGTCAAGCAGGTCCAAGTGTCTTGTCTTTCTTTACCCCTTTCCTCCAGTTGGGAAGTAGATGGATAAGGCTAGGTTAGATCATGAAAACTCAGGGGCCTTGGAGAGTCAGACAGGAGTCATGGAGCCCTTCCAGGAGATGGAGAGGCCAGGGTGCAGTGGGTGACTCTGGCCTAAAAACCAGAATCTGCAGGACAAACAAATAAGTGTTCCAAGCAGAAGGGGGACAAAGGGACAAAGTGTTTGGTGCCTCTGGTAGGAAGGCCTTCCTCTGCAGGTGCCTCTTCATGCTGCCTCGAGGACCCTAGACCAGGCTTAGATGTCCTCTTCATCCTCTTCCCGTGTTGTGCCATCTTCAAAAGGGATGCTCAGGCAAGGAGACACGGACTAGGAAGTACCCAAGGGAAGTGGTCAGGCTAAGAACTGTAGCTGATCATTGACCTCAGCAGCTTTCCCCTCTTGGTAAGGATAGAAAATACACAAATCATGACCTCAAAAAGCTTTCCACCTTTCCCAAGACACACATTTATATGGGCCTCAGTAACAAGCAAGGTCAAAAGTAAATTTGGAATTAATGTATATGCTTATTGATAAATTAAACACTTGGAATAATTTTCCTGCTGGGAGAATATGAATCTCTTGATATTTGGACAAGTAGATATTTCAAACCAAAGGTTCATATCTTCAGAATAAGCTCAGAATGCCCAGAGAAGAACATTGGCTGGGTGGTGGTGGCACACACCTTTAATCCCAGCACTTAGTAGGCAGAGGCAGGTAGATTTTTGTGAGGTTGAAGCTAGCCTGGTCTACAAAGCAAGATCCAGGACAGGTAGGACTGTTACACAGAGAAATCCTGTCTTGAAAAAACAAATGAAAAAGGACACTTTGCTTTTCTGAGGGTGAACCAGCGAGGACACACCCCTGCGGTCTGCTCGGTCTCATCCTACTTTTCACTCCTCTTCACACGTGGACGCCGGAAAGTAGCTGTTTTCCCTTGGGAATTCATGTAGCTGAAACTAATAGTTGTAGACGTGAGCGGCTGGCAGAACTTCACCTCTCAAAACAAATAGAGCAGAATTGTCGAACAACAAATCAAGAAACTCAAATGAGCCAAAAACCATGCCAGCCCAGGTGAAATTGTAGGTGTTTTGTGGCGGTTTTTCCTGGCCCTCCTGTGTCTCCCATACTCCTGGGTCAGTGTGCTCACACTGTCAGGGG
Organism: Microtus ochrogaster; assembly: GCF_000317375.1. Taxonomy (NCBI): domain Eukaryota; kingdom Metazoa; phylum Chordata; class Mammalia; order Rodentia; family Cricetidae; genus Microtus; species Microtus ochrogaster. Next base: position 14,647,140 of record NC_022020.1, on the reverse strand, counting down.
AGAAACGGCCTTCACTTGACTTAGAGTGGAAGTCTGGGAACCCACAGCCAGCAACCAGTGGGGAAAACTTACAGATCTGTCCTGACGTTGCAGTTCTGGTTGAGGTGAGCGATCCTGGACTGGACAGAAGTTTTACAGGAAGAGCCGAAACTGAGGCAGGATGATGGGCTTGATGATGACGTTCAATGTATGCTTGGCTGTCCAGCAGCCTGTGAACACACACAGAGAAGACCCACGAGGGTCTTAAAGGGATGTCGAGTCAGAACTGAAAATGGCCCCAAGTTTACTATGTTTCCTAATTCAAGCAAAGATCCACCAGCAACAGAATGTAGCCTCTGACCAGTCCCTGAGTGACCATTGAGCTACAAAGACAGAGGTGACTCATGAAAAACCAGTCCCATACTCCCATGTGATGGCTGGAACAAGAATGGCCCCCCATAGGCTTATATACCTGAGTACTTAGTCACCAGAGGTTGGAACTCTTTGATAGGATTAGAAGGATTACAAAGTGTGGCCTTGTGGGAGGAAGGGTGTCACTGTGTGTGTGTGTTTTGAGGTTTCAAAAGCCCATGTCAGGCCTGGGTTCTCTCTGTCTCTTTTTGCTTGCTGATCATGTTGCAGCTCTCAGCTCTAGCTCCCAAGTCATGCTAATTGACTAAGCCTCTGAAATGGTAAGCAAGCTGCCAATTAAATGTTTTCTTTTATAAGAGTTATGGTGGTCACAGTGTCTCTTCACAGCAAGAAAACAGTGATTAAGACATCCCACCAAGCCCAGGTATGAGTGAGATTGTCTTAAAAATTAAACAGAAATCTTAGGAGATACATACCACAGGACAATCCTGAAAATCAAGTTACAGCACGTATTTATATGGACTGGAGAGATAGCTCAGCAGTTAAGAACACTTGTTCTTCCAGAGGACCTGTGTTAGATTCCCAGCACCCATGTGATAGCTCACAGCTGTCTATATTTCCTGTCCAAGGGGATCTGATGCTTTCTTCTGGCATCCACGGGCACCAGGCACAAACATGGTAAACCTATATACATACAGGAAAATATTAATCACATAAAATAAAATAACTATAACTTGAAAAACTATATGCACACACACAGTGGTAATAAATAAGATTTTTCAGAGGAGAAAAAGAAAAGAGAATCCAATCTTAATTCTACATATTTCTGAAGATATCCACATCTTAAAAAACACTGTGAATCATACAAGAAGAGAGCTCACTGAGAGCCTTCCTGGAAAGTCCACGGAAACTGTCTGTGAGTGGTCCAGATGTGCACACTGCGAGCCTTCCTGGGGAGTCCACGGAAACTGTGAGGGGTCCAGATGTGCACACTGTGAGCCTTCCTGGGGAGTCCA
>NC_022020.1:14636325-14645621 GCF_000317375.1 Microtus ochrogaster | reverse complement strand
GGGGAGTCCACGGAAACTGTCACCACTCACAGAGTGGTCCAGATGTTGGATTCAGCAAACATTTGAAAACTGCTATTTAAAATATGTTGAGAAAATTAAAGAAAACCATGTTTAAAGAATTTAAGGAAAATATTATTAAAATGACTCCAGGAGTAGAAATATCAATAAAGAAATAAGATTTTTGAAAAACCACATGGAAAAGTCTGGAGTTGAAAAATTTCACAGCAAAGAGAAACACTGATTGCAGGGGGCCAGGAGCAGCCTTAAGTGAGTTTTCCAGCAGATAAACTGTTATCCTATCTGAAAAACAAAGAGGAAAGAAAGAAAATAGAGTCTGTGGGGCAGATCGACCCCACCAGCTGCAAATGAGTTCAAGAAGAGAGAAAGGAAGGGAGAAATGCCAAGACATACTAGCTGAGCACTCCCTTAATTTGAACATAAAGCATTAACTTGAGGTTCAAGAACCCAAAATTGAGTCGTGGCACCAAGACACGACTGGTCACAGAGTATGTGCCACCTCTGCTCACTTAGAAAACAGAGATTTTTTTTAAAAAAAGAAAACAAATGTGTTTGGGGGGAGGGTCTGTTAATCTGAAGTTTTCTTTTCTGTTTAAAATGGTGTCAGAGCTGTCCACCACAGTGTCATTTTAAAAGGCTGCACTCTAGTCAGCGATGGTGGAAGACAGAGAAAGAGCAGTCTCAAGTGCTGAAAGAAACAGTTGTCAGCCAAATAAATTTATAGCCAGCAAAACTAACATTCAGACACATTCTCAGATAAATAAGGAATGAAATACTGTAACAGTCCTGAGTTGATCCCCCTGAAGAAAATGCTAAAAAGAAGCCTTTCGGTGTCATAGTCAGCTGGCTGTCACTGTGACAGAGCCCTGGAGGTGACCAGCCTACAAGGAAATAAGGTGTAGTGCTGTGGCAGTTTCTTCTAGGCCTGCCATGACCATTGGCCATCACTGGAGCACAAGTTGCTGTGGTAACCTTTGATCTTATAGCTATGGCAACAAGACATGCATAGCAATGCAGTGATAGCAAGGTCCGTGCTGCTGGTGATGGGATATTATCACTCTCCTTTAGAAGGTGGGGACTACCAGACCTTATCTTGAGAGTCCAGCCATACACCTCTTCCTGTCCTTACTCAGCTGCACATGATCTCGGGGTGCTCTGGAGTAGTGGGGAGGAGGAAGGTTAACTGAAGGAGGGTCCAACTGTTGCAAGATGACTCAGTGGGTAAAGGACTTGCCATGTGAGCATGAGGGCCTGAGTCATGAACCCCAGTATCTACATAAAGTCTGGATATGACAGTGGGAATCTGTATGTGTAGCACTGGTTTGTTGGAGCAAAGTCGAGCCTAAAAGCTGCTGGAATGGTGAGGGTCAGGTTTCATGGAAGACCCTGCCTTAAAACCTAAGGTGGGAGGTGATAGACAAGGACACCTGACATCAACCTTTGGCCTGCACACATGCATGCATGCATGAACAAATGCACATGCACATGCCTGTGCACATACCACACATGTGTGTGCATGCACAAAGATACACAAAAAAAAGCCCAAAACAAATATGAGATGAGACTTGTCTGCTAAAATGTATAAAATGTTTTGAGAAAAATTAAAGGTCTGAAGCATAGAAACATCTGTCTTTGTGGATTTAGAAAGCGCCATTATTAAAATGGTAGTTCGCTGGCAGTGGGGGCAGCATACACCGGCTGGGGGGCTGAATCCTCAAGATGTGAATTTGAGGCAAGCATGGGCTACGTGAAGAGACCCTGTCTCAAGGCAAAACTGCAGTTCTCACTAAAATATCTGATAGATTTAGCAGAGTCCTAATCAAATTCCTAGCAGTGTTTCTTGTTTCTATTGACAACCCAACTCCAAATGCATATGAAAGGTAAAAGACCTAGAATACGCTAAAGGAAAGCAACTTGGGAAGACTCACTGTAGGTACTCAAACACTACAGCTGCACGTGGTGGTGCATGCCTATAACCACAGCTGTACGTGGTGGTATGTGCCTGTAACCACAGCTGCACGTGGTGGTGTGTGCCTGTAACCACAGCTGCACATGGTGGTGTGTGCCTATAACCACAGCTGCACGTGGTGGTACACACCTGTAACCACAGCTGCACATGGTGGTACACACCTGTAACCACAGCTGCACATGGTGGTGTGTGCCTGTAACCACAGCTGCACATGGTGGTGCACGCCTGTAACCACAGATGCATGTGGTGGTACATGCCTGTAACCACAGCTGCAGCTGCATGTGGTGGTACTCACCTGTAACCACAGCTGCACGTGGTGGTGCACGCCTGTAACCACAGATGCATGTGGTGGTACATGCCTGTAACCACAGCTGCAGCTGCATGTGGTGGTACTCACCTGTAACCACAGCTGCACGTGGTGGTGCACGCCTGTAACTACAGCTCTTGGGAGGCAAAGGCAGGAGGGTCATTCTATGTTGAATAGTGAGTTCTAAGCCTGTCATATAGAGAACTAGATAGCAAAACGTTTTCTTAGAATTTCCTTCTCTCATACAAACAAAACCGAAAGAAACTCCAAAGCTGTAGTAATGGAGACAATGGGAGTGTGAGCAGAAAGACAGACATATAGCACACAGCTAAGCATACTGGCCAACGGACAATTCAGTAACTGGAAAGGCAGGATGACTGAAAGCTTGGCACCAAGCTGGGTTCAATCCTTGGACTCACAAGGTGGAAGGAGGGAGCTGACCCCCATAACTGGTTCTCAGAACTCATTCATTTGCTGTGGCATGTGTATGCTGACTGTCTCTCATACACACACAGTTAATTTTTTTTAATTAAGAAAGAAATTAACCTGTATATTTATTATCAGTTAACTACTGGGTAAAGATTAGCCTTCCACAAATATTGCTGGGAAAATTGAATATCCTTAAGTTGAAAATTTCAATTAGACCCTTCAAGATATAAGTGAAAAATTGCCCATAAATACACCAAGGATTTAAGAGTAAAAAGTGTGAAATATCTAGGAAAAAAACATTGCAGAAAATCTTTGCAATTTGGGGTTGGGTGTAAAATTCTTCAATAGCATTTGAAAAGCATAAGACAGCACAAACAATAATAAATAAGCAAAGAAATAAATTAGGCCACCAAAATTTAAACTTTTGCTTTTCAGTTGATCGGTTCAAGAAAGGTTCTGGAGATATAGCTTAGTTAACTAGTAGAGAGTCTTTGTAGCCTGGGCAAGACCCTGAGTTTAATTCCCTAGTACTCAGGCTCCGTACAGGAGAGGAGGCTCCTAGTACTCAGGCTCTGTGCAGGAGAGGCAGGAAGATCAGAATGCCAAGGTCATCCTTATCATGAGACTCTGTCTAAAAACAAAACTAACTAACTAACTAACTAACTAACTAACTAACTAACTTTAAAAACAGATAAAGGTAAACTACAAACTGTGAGAGATATTTGTATATAAGGGATTTGTACCCAGAGGTGCCCCAGTAACGAAGGGCAGCTGCTGCTCTTGCAGAGGACCTGAGCTTGGTCCCCAGCACCCACAAGATGACTCACAACAACCCGGAATCCCAGCTACAGGGATCTGACATCTTCTGGCCTGCACAGACACTGAATGCATATGGCTCATACATATGCATGAAAGCACACACTCATACACATAAAAAATTAATTTTTTTTTTAAAAAGATCTCTTACAATCTATCAGTTTGTAAGCCAAATAACTCAATCTGAGAATAAATCAAAGATTTTCATAGGAATTTCATTAACAGTGATACTCAAATGACCAGAGAAGTGCATGGCAACACACAACACTTCTGGCAAATGTGAGTGTTCCAGACATCTAGGGGCTGGCTCTGCCAGCGGCAGGAGTTGGGGTAGGGTTGTTTTGCTGTCCTAGAATATGTGATGCCTAAATCAAATCTCTGAGTAGCCAATATGGTAAGAACAGCGCAAGCCTAGAATGCCTTCGTTGCTGGTAGCCATGACGTTCTGTCTCAAAACCCTGCATTTCCAGAGCGTGTTGTCATGGGGACCTCATTCCCATAGTGGATAAACTTGTTCCTGGTCACCTGATTGCTTCTTTACTTCCCTCTCCTAGCCTAACCATACCCTGAGTGGCAGTGGTCCAGCTCCTTGCCTGGCGCTCCTGGCCAACTGTGTCATAGCTGGTTGGAACTAAATATTTCCACTCTTCTGATGGAGTTCTTTGAAAACAGAGAGCTGTGTCCTGTCACCCTGTCATGTCTTACAAAGGAAAGAACGGAGAGAGAAGTGAAAACATTGTTCATAACTGAGACGGGTAAAAGGCAGCGGGAGCACACAGTCCCGGGAGCCAGAAGGAGAGGGAAGTGTGGTTTTCTGAGCTTTGCTGAATAGAAGGGATTTTCTCTTGTGGGGCAGCTTGCTTGGAACTAGAGGGAGGAGCAGCTGAGACATGCGATTCTCATTACCAGCTTCAGCCTGAAAGACAGGACCCAGAAATAATTGGACACATTTCTCCTCTAATTGTAACTCTTCAGCTTAAGAAATGACCGGTGGAAACCTGCGAGCCGCTACAAAGCTCCATTTCAGAGTCCCTGGATTTCAGCCTGGTGCAGATTTCCTTCAGCGGGGCCGTGGTCACAAGCCACAATCGCTGCTTGTTGTCACAGCCCTAAAATTTTCACCCAAATGCAGATGAACCCATCTATCTCTCTGTGTGTCTCTTGGCCTTTCCATTTCTCTCCTTGCTTGTTACGTTTATCGTGCTAGGGTACGTAGCAATTTTCTATTTTCCAACCTCTCCCGGAACAAAGAAACAGGGACAGGAGCCTCATGGGGAAAGAGAGTAGGGTCCAGCGTGCACACTGTCCTCCCTCTCTGTACTGTTCAGTGCTCAGAGTGGCTGGATCCCCAGCCTGTCTAGAGCTCCAGGCTCAGGAACAGTCATGAATCTTGAAAGGGGCTTTAAATCAGGACACAGGCTCCCATGAAGCCCAACAGCACGCCGAGACCCTGTAGCTGAACTTCGCTGGAGCCCGATCCCCTGGCTTTCTTCTTGTCAGGGACAGTAAGGATGGAGACACAACAGTTTCACACGTCAAATACTGCAGCCTGGGACCTTGATTCAGGGACTTTGACCCACATAAGACCACATCCTTGGCTTCACCAAACAAAAGAATTTCAAAGTGAGCCATTTGAAGGAGAGATGTTCATTAAGAGAGACAGAGAAGTGGTGTAGGGGCCAGGGACCGACACCCGTGAGGTTCCTGTCTCTGGACTCCACGAAGACTGCCTACACAGAGCGAGTTCTGAGCTGGCTTTTCTTTGGAAGGCAAGAGGATAAACAGAAGCGCACAATCTGCATTGCAGCCACGATTCCCAGTATAAATAAGAATTCCGACGAAGGAGGAAATCACCCCAGCGCTTGGCTGGCTTTGAGTCACCTCCAATCACGTGTCTTCTCCACACTCGCTCTAGTTCCACAATTCTAAAAGAAGTCGTCTCGGCTCATGATCTGGTTTCATTTCTGTTGTTGCAACTGACTCTGACAAACAGCAGCATCGAGGAGGGAACGGGCCGTTTGGTTCCAGTTCCAGATTACAGTCCACCCTTTCGAGGAATTCAAGGCAGGATCTTAGGCAGCCACTCACGGTGCAGCCACATTCCAGGAAGAGAGAGAAGCACAAGCCTCCCTGCTGTTGCTCTTACACAGTTCAGAGCCCAGCTCCTGGAATGGTGACCCCACCTTCAGGGTAGGTTTATCGACAGCCCCCACAGACCACCTATAGGGCAACCTCATCTAAGCTGTCCCTCATTCAAACTCTCTTCTGCCTGATTCTAGGTTATGGCAAGTTGATATTTAAAACCGGCCACCACAGTATGGAAATAGAACACCGTTTAGTTGATTCCTTTATGGAAATAAAAGTGTGAAGCACTCATGGACACACGCCTACGCAGAGAGACACAGACAGGAGAGCGTTCCTAGGTAGCTAAATAAAATACCAAGATTTATTTATTTTTTTGCATTTATTTGGTGTGCTTCTCTCTCTCTCTCTCTCTCTCTCTCTCTCTCTCTCTCTCTCTCTCTCTCTGTGTGTGTGTGTGTCTGTGTGTGTGTGTGTCTGTGTGTCTGTGTGTCTCTGTGTGTGTGTAGACCAGAGGGCAGCTTGTGAGAGTCAGTTCTCTCTTTCTACCATGTAGGTACTGGGAACCAAACTCAGATGCTCAAGGCTTGGCAGCAAGTGCCTTTACCCACCGAGTCACTTCACCAGCCCTTGATATTTAATCAAGATTGAGTCACATTAATCACACACCTATTCTATACTATAGAAAATACATGCGTGAGGAATACCAAAGGGGTGGTATCTGGAAATGATTTCCAGAAACTGGCCATGAACTCAAGAAGTTCCAGCAAATGGAGAAGCATCAGCAAGTGTGGATGACTGAGTGAGTGTGTGTCTGCAGACAGGCTGGCTTTGAGCAAAGTGGGCTTAGCCACAACCCTGGCTTACACAAAGGCGTTTCATGCTTAGGAATGATTCCTGAGATCTATGTGTGATCCTTCCAGCAAATGTGTCTGATGTCACTTTGCTTGTCCTTCTTTCTAGTAAACCCGAACACATGAGGTTTGACATTCCCAGTGCTGTGGGAGATTCGGACACTGTGTGAAGATGTCTTTGCTGTGACTGGCATAATTAAAAAGTTGAATGTCCAATAGTTAGGCAGAAGATATAGGCAAGGTTTCCAGGGAGAGGAAGGAAGAGGAGGTGAATCTAGGAACACAGGAGATGCCAAGACATGGAGGGAGATGGACATTTATTGGGGTCCAGTGCCAGCCCAGACCCTAAATTATTTCTCCTGACCAGAGGGGAGGCATGGGATTAAAGACACACCTCACTTGACTTTTTTGGGAGGGTGGGAGATTCTCAGTGATCCCTCATGAAATCCTGAGTTCACATCTGAAAATTCCTCTGTGTTTATTCTCCAGCCTTTATACAAAAAAACGTGAACTGAGGGGGAAATATATTAGCATTCTGTTTCCTAGGTAACCAGGTGAATGTGGTCACATCCACATCTACCTATGCCAGCTCTGTCACATGCCAGCTCTGTCACGTAGGCCAAATTAACACCTCTTTTCAGGCATCCTTCAAATTACAAACAAGGAGCAGCACAATACCATATCCTGACCCTTTGTTAGGGAGGTGACCTCCTCTTGTGTGGCCGGTGCAAACTATGGCCTGGAAGTCCGGCCACCATTCAATGTAGAAATATGGGCCTACAGGTATTCAGAATGAAAGAAAGGTAAAAAACCACATGGTTTTAATTAAAAATAGATAAAAAAAATAAAAATGCCCCAAAAAAGCCACATGGTAAAATGTAGATTCATATAAACTGGTTAATTTAAGTTATAAGAGCTAGTTAGGAACAAGCCTAAGCTATAGGCCAAGTGTCATTATTTGTGAACTGGCAGTCCAAAGGAAAGTCCAACTCCCTATGGCATTGGATGTGGATGCTTGGTCCACATAGAGCCTGAGAAAGCGGTTTCTCAGGTAGACTTGGAGTAAGGCACGCTGCTCAGTGGTGGGAGATTAGTGGAAGCATCTACCTGAGCTGGTTCCTGCAGGCCCAAGGCTCCACTCTCACCAGCCTGAAATGGGAGGAGCCAGCCACTAGACCACGTGCTAAGTTGAGCGGTGCAGCTAAGGGCCTACCCTCTGCTTAGCACTTTAAGGTTTGTCTCACAGTTAGAGAACACTGCAGATGCACAGAAAGTCAGGTCCAGATCATGAAAATCTCTGAACAGGTAGACTATGTTTGAAAAATGTGTTTGGATTCTAAAGAAAGAAAAGAAAATGAATATAGACAGTCATAGAAAAATAATATAAAAATAATAAAGTCTTTTAAAAGAGAGTTAAGGAATATAAAAAGTCACACAAGGATGGAAAATATTGTAACGCAGGGAGTTTATACCTTGTATGGTGCTGTGTTGAGTTTGATTTTTTGAATGCCAATGAGCAGAGAATGACAGCTCCGGAGAGACACTGGATTGTGGGAAGGACTGCCGAGTAAAACTAGCCTAGATATTGTAGGGATAGCTTGGCTTCAGAATGGAAGTCGGACAATGTGTATTGTTAGGAGAGAGGTTGTGCTTTTGTTTCCATAGGAAATGGAAAGCTATGGATTCCTTCAAAATTAATCGAGATCAGATTTGATCAGGGGAGACTGCCTGAGGATCTTGGCTGCAGACATGAGGGACAAAGTCAAGAACAAAACAGATGATCTATAAGCTGATCCCTCAACATGTGAACACCTCCGAGACTGAATGAGACATGATAAATCTTGTTGGCTTCAGAGTCCTGATGACTTATTATTACATGCCATCTTTTCATATGGTATGAATAGAGATTTATATTACAGTTTGGTTATACATTTCAAACAAACAAAGTTAACAGATGCCTTTTACCTGCTCAAGCATAAAACAAAAAGTCATCTTTAACTGACTTGTGCACACTGCACATTCCATGCTTGTGTTAATCAGATATACGTGTTACCTTTAAATGTTTGTGTGTTTTCAGAACAGAAGGACCTGTTATCAGTAAAGGCAAGTAGTCCAGGCATTCCAAATGCTTCTGTTGCAGTTTCCTCAGAATTCTACATCCAGAACAACTTCAAAGCTGTTAGATGAGATGGTCCAGCCTCATAGACTTATCTATCCAAAACTTTAGATAAGATCTACACTTTCCCATCACACAGAGTCTAAACAAAAAATAATACAGCTAGCTCTCCCAGGGCTTGACAATTATCCCAGTTTTCCCATTGTCCCCTAAAAATGCCTTTATCCCTAGACAACCGGAAGCAGTCTAAATAATATGACACCTACATTCCCAAGAGGTGGGTGGGCGGTTTTTGTCATTTGGTGTGTTATGGATGTTTGTCATTGTTTATTGGGGTTGGTTACAAGTTGTTATTTGTAATGGTCAAGTATCTCTTTCTGAAGGGAAAAGGGGGGATATATCATAAAAATAATGGGATAAAAGGATAGATTATTGAGTCTACCTTTAAACTAAAAAACAACTACTAGTCTCAGATATTTTACATTGATATGGATTTTTGTATATTGATACAAATTTAAGGTTATTTTTGTTACATTGTACATATGTTTCTATTCTTGTTTAAGGTATTGTACCTATGCAGTTCATTTAAAAATTTAATGTAAAGTTCTAGTCTTTGAAAGTTATTTAGAATGATAGTCATCCATAACAATCAAACTTGTAGTCATATCAAGTATGTTTTTGAGGTCAAATAGAGATATATTTTAT
>NC_022020.1:14634937-14636020 GCF_000317375.1 Microtus ochrogaster | reverse complement strand
AGTCTTTGATGGGTTTAAAGACTAGATAGTTGTAGTTTTTCTTGTTACCAAATTAAAAAAAAAAGAAACTCACCAAAGAGGTATAACATATATAAGGTTGAGAGACATATAAGAGCTTAAGTTATTTACCTAAGAAAATGTTTTGAGGTCTGAAAACATAGTTTTGGGTTGATAATACAAGTTAGAATAAAAAATAAATTAGGTTCAAAACCTTGAATTCACTAAGATAGGGTAGATAATGGAGTATTTTCTTTGAATTTACCAATATTAGTGGACTGGACAATGCAAATGTAATTCTTGCCTGATAATTGTTCTTATTGAATATAGTTTTACTATGTTGGAGTTAAAACCTTTCCTTTGCATTTAGACAAAAGAGGGGGAAATATTGTAATATATTTGTACACTGTAGGAAGATGTGTTGCTGTGATTGGTGTAATAAAAATCTGAATGGCCAATAGCTAGGCAGGGGACATAGGCAAGATTTCTGGGGAGAGAGAAAGAGAAACTAGGAGTGCAGGAGACACCAGGAAACATGGGATAAATCAGACTTCCAGAAATGGAGAAGTAAAAAAGGCACAAGGTAGAATGTAGATTAATATAAATAGATTAATTTAACTTATAAAAACTAGTTGAGGGCAAACCTAAGCTAAAGGCCAAGCTTTCATAATTAATAAGAAATCTCCATGTCATTATTTGGAAGTTGGCTGGTGAGACAGAGAAAAACTTGTTACAGTCCAGTGTTTTGAAAGAGAAAATGAAGTGATGGGATCCTTTCTCCAGCATTTTCTCCTGGGCACATGCTCTTGGACAGAGTGCATGTGACACAAGCTCATCAGTGCAGTCCTTGTCAGCTGACCACAGGAGAGGAGATGCTAGTCTGTTCAGTTGTGCAACAGCACCTCCGGCCCTGTGGGCATTCCTTGCAATAGCCCTCTCGCAATGAGAACCAGACCTGCATGGATGGGCAAAGGCTTGTCATCACTGGTTGATAATTTGCCACCATTTGGGTCCCATGGAGTGTGAGTCTCTTTAGAAGAAAGAAAGATCTCCCCTCTCCAATCATATCCTTAGTGTGCAGCCTGG
>NC_022020.1:14619230-14634392 GCF_000317375.1 Microtus ochrogaster | reverse complement strand
AATGTGTCTCTTTGCACCTTTCTCATAGGACTTGATATTTCCTTTCTTCATGGTGGGTATGATGGTTAGTTTTAGTTATTTGTTTGGAATTTGTGAGAAAGGCTCTCTCCTGATTGTCCTATGTACACCAGGCTGTTTTCTATCTCAGAGATCCTCTTGCCTCTGCCTCCTAAGTGCTGGGATTAAAGATCTGCTCTGCCACACTTGTTCATGTGATAGTTTTAATTGTCAGCTGGACACAACCTAGAACACTTGGGAAGAATCTCAAGGAAGAATTGTGTGGATTGTGTTGGCCTGTGAGGTACTGTTATAATTATGCTAACTGATATAGTAACCCCAGTCTACTGTGGGTGGCACCATTCCCCGGGTCCTGAATTACATAGAGTATAGGAAGCCAGCTGAGCAGCAGGCATGCATGCATTTATTTCTCTCTGCTCTTGACTGGGGATGTGATGTGATCAGTTGTTTTAAGTTACTGACACTGTGACTTACCTGCCATGACAGTAACCTGGAACTGAGAACTTAAATATGTTCTTTCTTCCCTAGGTTGCTTTTTGTTAAAGTATTTTTTTTTACCACGGACATAAAAATGAAGCTAAGACACAAGGACTCCTTGTGGCTCTACAGAACTCAAATCCTTTCTCCCCTCGTGTTTCATATCCTGTTGTTACCTAGCTTTTCTGGCTTCTGTACCCCAACCATATGCCTAAAACCTACAGATAAGCAAGGGAAGGGGCTATGGCAGAGAGAATCCTAAAGATATTCACAACCTGGGCTGGAGAGATAACTCAGTGGTTCAGAGCACTAGCTGCTCTTTCAGAGGTCCTGAGTTCAATTCCCAATGAACACATGGTGGCCCACAACCATCTGTAATGAGATCTGTATGCATAACAAATAAATCTAAAAAAAATGTTTAAAAAAGATATTCACAGCCCAATCTCTGGAATATGATACTATATTAGTGTTTTCCTTTTTCTTGTTGCACTGGTAAAATATAGGACAAAAGCCACTTAAGAAAGAACATCTTTATTTTGGCTCATGGTTTGAGGAACTACAGTCTGTGATGACAGGACAGACTTTAGAGGCAGGGGAGGCTTGGTGGTAGAGAGGCCTGGTGGCAGGCAGCTCCACGACAATGCAAGAGTATGAAGCAACTGGTCGACTGGGATGCCAGTCAGGGAGGAAGGAGTAATTGGGGTGGGAAGTAGGGCTTCGTTGTAAATCTCAATGCCTTCACCCAAATAACCTGCTTCCTTTGGCCATGCTTCATGCCCTAAAGTTTCCGCAACCTTCCTGAATAGAGCCATCAGTTAGAGACCAAATGTTTGAACACGTGAGCTTATGGAGGACATTTCATGCTGAAACCATAAAATGGCGGTAGGAAAATACACTTGTGTTTGTTCCTCTATCCCTTCTTCAAAGTTTTCTCTACTGTAAGATCACCATGCTCCAGGATGTCACCAGCATATTGTTACTCCTGAACCCAAACACACCTCTGCTCCTCCCTTACCAACACAAGACATCTGTTTTCACAAACAGGCTAGTGTAGAGCCCTTAGGGAGGAGACAGACATGGAACCCCCCACACAGAACCCAGAGTGGGCCTGTCTCTTTTTCCATCTCCCTTGAGCCTTGCCTCTGGGGACCCAGTGCTTCATATAATTCCCTGGAGCAAACTACTCCCCAAAAGAGCTGGGGATTAGCTCAAGGATAGAGGTGCTGAGCATGTGCAGGTCTATGATTCAGTTCCCAGCACTGCAGAAATGAAGGCCTTGATTCTGTGGTTGGGTGTTTCTTCAGCTGTTGGGTGTGTTATGAAGGTCAGTGAACCAGCCTCATGAACCTGGTGAAAGGCCTTCGCCATGAATGCAGGCAGAAGCCCGTGGAGTCCTCCTCAGCCGTGACTGCAGGCAGAAGAGCGTGGAGTCCTCCTCAGCCGTGACTGCAGGCAGAAGCCCGTGGAGTCCTCATCCTTCTCTGGAGAAAGATCTAGTTGGTAGCTTGGCTTTATTAGAAATATGCTGCAGAAAAGGAAAAGGACACTATTTGTGAGCACCTACAAGCATCCTAGAACAAGGCAGATATTACATCCGTGAAGGGCTACTGTTGAAGGGAGAGGGGTGTGTGATGGTGTGTGAACATTACAGAACAATATTTGAGCTCAACATTTCTATCTGCATTCTTTGCAAAAGAGAAATAAAGATGCCCTCAGCCTTACAAAAATTAATGTCTCCTTTGTTCTTGTTGTTTTTGAGAGTCTGATACATCCAAGGCTCTCCTTGAACTTACTGTGTAACCAAGGATAACTCTGAACTGATCATCCTGTCTCTACGACTGGGAACCACAGTGACTGGTGCTGTAGGAAGCCAGGGCTTCATGCACGCCATTCAAGTCCTCTGCCATCTGAGCTGCGGGCCTAGATCCTCAACGTCCCTTTAATGATAAACTTGGAAAAGAAATCTTTCAATAAAAAGGATAATAAAAAGGTTCTTAGAATGAGAGATATAACGGTGATTATAGGACTTAGTCAAGTTTACTCTATAAACACAACTTTCACTGTTTTATAGATGGGATAGAATTTCCAATTAGCTTTTAAGCATTTCTTCTCAAATGTGAATAAGAAAGCAAGGATCAGCTTATGTAAAACAAAATATGTAACATAAAATTTAGAAATCAAATAAATGATTTGGAAGGGGTCTTAGGAAGATAAGACTGTGTGGACAGAAGAAATGCTTACAAATAGATAAATATTTTAGGCAGATGAGATACTACATGTATTAAATAAGAACATGGGGTCATAGAAAGAAGCATTGAAAAAAGGGAGAATTCTCTAGTGAATTAAAATTATAGTGGGAAAAGCTAATGATTCAAGAGACGATTTAGGAAATACAGTCAAAAAGGTCTTCAGGAAGTCCAACAGAAACTGACACCAGGAGAAAGGAAAAGGAATACAGAGCTAGCAGCTGTGGGCTGGGAGACGAAGGTGCTGGCCAATAACTGACGGCCTGAGTTTCGACCCTAGGACTCACTCAGTGGAAGGAGAAAACCAACCCCCACAAGTTGTCCTCTGACCTGGACACATGTGTGGTGGACAAACCCAACATGCGCGCACACACATGCACACACGCACACACACACACAGGGTGTAAATAAATACGTGTAATTTTTAAAAGAAAAGAAGAAAAGAAGAGATTAGTTCAGAAAACCTAACATTTAAAAAAAAACAGAAAGAGAGGAGATAATCAAAAATAAAGACACAGACGGAGAGGAAGAAGGGAAGGGAGGGAGGAAGAGAGGAAGGAAAAGAAGAAGGGAGAGAGGGAAGAAGGAAAAGAAGGAAGGCAGAAGGAAAGGCAGCAGCACTCAGGGACAGCAGCTGGCCACCAATATCTGTGTAAAAGAAATCTTAAAGGAGAGGCAGGCGATGAAGAAACTTGACCAAGTTCCATGTGTTTTAATATCTAAGAAACTCACTGAACCCTAGGCATTACATGCATAAAGAAAAGAAAACCAAACCAAGGGAAATTATTCCATTAATAAAAATATCTTTTAAAAAATCTTTTTAACTGAAAATTTTCTCATATAATATATTTTGGATCATATTCTTTCCCCCACCTCTTCCCAGATACTCCCTAACTCCCTACCTGCCCAACTTCATAATCTTTTCTCTCTATAAAAAAAGAAAATTGAAACAAACAAAAAAACCAATAAGATGAAAAAAGAAAGGAAGAAAGAAAACAAAGCAAAACAGAAACTACACACACACACACACACACACACACAGTGAGTTCATTTTGTTGGCCAACTAGTCCTGGGTATAGGACTTGCCCTAGAGAGTGATTGTTATGCCCAATGACACTCCATTGGAATAAAACTTACTTCCCCTTCTCCACTAGGTCAACTACAAATAGCTTCTTAGTTAGGAGTGTGACTTTGTTCAGCTTTGTGTCAACTCCCCGATCTAGTGCTGGGATTGTCTGATTTTAACTTATGCAGGTCTTGCACATCCTGTCACAGTCTCTGTGAGCTCTGTGCATCAATCCTGTCGCAGCTGGAAGGTACTGTTTGCTTAGCGTCATCCACCACCTCTGGCTCTTGCAATCTTTCTGCCTCTTCTTCCATATAGGTCCCTAGGTCTTCAGGGGAGGGTTTGAAGAAGATATTATGCTAATTGCTCCAAAGTCTCTCACTCTCTGCAATGGCCCCATTGTGGATCTCTGTGTTAATTGCCATCTGCTGTAAAAAGACACTCCTCTGATCTGGATTAAACGATGCTCTCATCTACGGGTACAGCAGTATGTCATTAAGGAGTCGTTTTATTGCTATGTTCCTTTAGCAGAAGAATAGTAGTAAGTTTCCCCTAGGTCCATAATCTGTTTAATCTCAGGTTTTAGTAGCAGTGTTAGGCATGGATATCATGATATAGAGTGGGCCTTAAATCTAAGCCGAAGGTTGATTACTCCCACAGCATTTGCGCCACCATTGCGCTGATGCATCTTGCAAGCCATTCACTGTTGTAGGTTGAAGGGTTTGCAGCTGGGTGATATTCTTCTCACCCATCCACTTCCTTACTTAATCTTCACATTTGAGTTTCTTCTTAGTCTCTCCATAGTGCTATATTCTTTCCCCTTGCTTGGAAGATTCCTCCTCCACCCCCCCCCCCACACCTGGTCCTTTATCAGCTACCTAATCTCAGTGGTTATTCTGAAGCACAGATACCTAAACCTTAAAAGTAATACATGAAATATTCATCTTTGGGGCCTGGGTTACTTCACTCAGGATGACTGTTTCTGGCTCTATCCATTTAGATGTAAGTTTCATTTTTTAAGAACTGAATAATATTGCATTGAGTAAATATACCACATTTTTGTTATCCATCAGCTGATGGACATCTAGGCTGTTTCCAATTTCTGGCTGTTGTGAAAAGAGAAGCAAGGAATATGTCTGTAGTGACATGTGGGGTCCTTTGGTTATTTGCCTAAGAGTGGTATAGCTGAATTTTCTTGTTTTTCAACTTTTTGAGGAACCTCCACACTAATCTCCATAGTATCTGTACCAGTTTGCACTCCCGCCAGCAGTGAAAAGTGGTCCCCTCCCCCCGAAACTTCCCCAGCAGGTGCTGTCATTTCTTTCATTGAGCTTAGTCATTCCGGGGTAAGATGACATCTCGAAGCAGTTTTAATTTGCATTTCCTTGATTTCTGAAGTTGTTGAACGTTTTACAAGTGTTTCCCAGCCATTCGTGTTTCATCTTTTGAGAACTTTGTTTAGTTCTGCACCACATTCTTTTATATATTGGATTGTTTGCTTTCTTGATGTTCAGGGTTTTTTTTTTTTTTCTGCGTCGTCTTCTTCTTTATATATATTCTAGAAACTAACCCTGTGTCAGATGCATAATTGATAAAGATTTTCCCACCCTGTAGGCTGCTGCTTTGCTCAAATGATGGTGTCCTTTGTCATCCAGAAGTTTTTTTAGCTTTTTTTAGACATTCCATGTACTGATTGTTGGTCTTGGTGCCTATGCTAACGGTGCTCTGTTTAGAAAGTCCTGTCTTGTGCTAATGAGTTCAAGACTATCCCCCACTTCCTTTTCTATCCAAGTCAGGGTATCTGGTCTTATGCTGAGGTCCTTGATCCATCTGAGGTTGAATTTTTGTGCAGAATGACAGTTGTGGATTGAATTACATTCTTCTACATGCAGCCATTCAGCTTAACCAACACCATTTGTTGAAGAAGTTGGTTTTTTTTTTTCCAGTGTAAAATTTTTGGCTTCTTTGTCAAATATCATAGATGGATGGAATTATATCCGGGTTATTATTTGATCCCGTAGATCTGTGCATGTGTTTTTATGCCAGTGTCATGCTGTTTTTATTGCTATAGCTCGATAATAGGATGGAAATCTGAAATGGTGATACCTCCAACTGTTCTTTTATTATTCAGGATTGTTTTAGCTAGTCTAGATATTTTGTATTTTCATGTGAAACAAAATTATCTTTTCAAGATCTGTGAAGAATTGTGTTGGAGTTTTGATGGGGTTTGCATTGAATCTGTAGATTGCTTTAGGCAGGATGGCCATTTTCACAAAATTAATCCTACCTATCTTCTAGCATCCAGTTCAATTTTTTTTTTCTTGCTTGGTTAGAGTTATGACAAGGTAACTTTTTGAGGCTATTGTGAAAAGTACTGTTCCCTGATTTCTCTCTTAGTATTTATTTTTTGTGTTGTGTATCCTGATGTTTTGCTGAAAATGTTTAACAGCTGTAGAAGTTTCCTAATGGAAACTGGAGGCCCTTTTGTGTGTAAAATCATATTATCTGCAAATAAAGATTCTTTGATTTCTTCCTTTCCTGCCCTTTATCCTCTTCATCTTCTTCTGTTGTCTTATTGCTCTAGCTGAGACTCAAGGACTATATTGAGGAAGTTTGGAGAGAGTGGCCATCCTTGTCCTGTTCCTGATTTTAGTGGAAATGGTGGAGTTTTTTTTTTCCTCTGGGTGGATATTGGCTGTGGGCTTGCTGCAAAGTGTCTTCATTATGTTCCATATATCCTTAGTCTCTCTAGGACTTTTATCATGAAAGGATGCTGGATTTTGTCAAAGGCCTTTTCCGCATATAACAAGATAATTGTGAGGTTTTTATCTTTAAGTCTGTTTATGTGGTGGATTACATTTATTAATTTATGTATGTTGAGCCAACCCTGCATCACTGGGATGAAGCCAACTTGATCATGGTGATAATGTTTTTGATATGTTCTTGAATTAGATATGTGAATATTTTATTGGGAAATTTTGCACTTATAAGGGATATTGGTCTATATTTTTCTTTTTTATTGTTATTGTTGGGTCTTTTGGTATTGGAATAATTATTGGGCTATTATTGGTTAGAAGATTTTTAAAATTTATTATCTTTATTTTATATGTATGAGTATTTATCTTGCATGTGTGACATTGGTGTCCATGTTTGGTAGATCAGGGCATCAGATTCCATGGAACTGGAGTTATAGACAGCTGTGAGCTACAGTTTTGGGACTTGAACTCCAGACCCGGCAGGACAGCAGTATGTGCTCTTAACCAGCCCCTGCTTGGAAAAATGACTGCTTCTATTTCAAAACAGGTTATCCTTTTTTTTCGGTTTTTCAGTTGGATGTCACCATGGTTCTCGGCGGCAGTGCAAGTCACTCAGATATGTATGGCCCAGGTGACAGTATGACCCTCTGACACCAACATGTCCTCAGGTGGCAGCCCATTTCCCAAGCATCTGCATGACCTTTGATGGTAGCAGGAGACACAGACATCGATGTAGACCCTGGCTGTGGTAGGGCCACGGACCCAGACATGGCCCTCAGCATTTTAGTACTGGATACCATGGCCCTAGGTGGTAGCACTGCCACCCAGATCTGCATGGCCCCAACAGTGGCAGGCTCTTAGACACCAATGTGGCCACAGGTGACAGTCCAGACCCCAAGCATCCGCATAGACTTTGATGGTAACAGGAGCCATGGACATCAATACAGACCACGGCTTTGGCAGGGCCACAGACCCAGATATCTCCTTTGTCAGCAGCTCAGTGCTGATGTTGCCATGGCCCCGGGTGACAGCCCAGGCCATTCAGGTCAGCATGACCCCTGCAGTGGCATGGCCCTTGGACACCAACATGACCACAGGTGGTGGCTCCAGGCATCCATGTGGCCTTTGGTGGCAACATGGGCCATGGACATCAGCACAGACCCCGGCTGCAGTAGGATCATACACCCATATGTGGTTCTCAGCAGCAGCCTGGGCACAGATGTCACCATTGGCTTGGGTGGCAACACAGACCGTCCACATCAGCCCCTTCCTCGCCCCCTTTGCTTCCTCAGTTACTCCTCTCTCCACAGAACATGCACCTCTCTGCCTCTCTTTCTCTCCCATTTCTCCACCACGTAGCTGTTGAGCATAATGGTGCCCAGTGGGCATGTTGAGTGTCCTCCACCTGCCCAGGCCTTCCAGGACCTGACATGTTGACTGAGGTTTCTGTCCTGCCTGGTTCCCACAGTCGTTAGGTCCCAAAGAATCATGCAGAAGTCTACATTAGTTATAAACTGATTGGCCTATTAGCTCAGGCTTCTTATTAACTCTTGTAACTTATATTAACCCATTATTCTTATCAATGTTGGCCACATGGCTTGGTACCTTTTTCAGTGGAACAATCACATCTTTCTTCCTCTGTGGTTGGGAAAGGACTGGGGAATAATGGGCTTCCTTCTTTCCAGAATTCTCCTGTTCTCATTGACCCACTCTGCTTCCTGTCTGGTTGTTCTGCCTATACTTCATGCCTGGCTACTGGCCAATCAGCATTTATTTAAAACATAATTGACAGAATATAGACAATTGTCTCACACCACTGATGGGACTAGGATCCTGTTTTTGAATCCAATCTGTTAGTTCGTGTCTATTTATTGGAGAATTGAGACCATTAATATTGTGAGTTAGTAATGGTTATGCCCATCAATTCCTGTTTTTTTGTTGTGGTGGTAAGGTTCCCCACTTTAATTAACTGGTCTGAGATTATTTATTCCTTGTATCATTTTAGGGGTAGTGAACCTTCTCTTCAGACTGAATTTTTTCTTCTAGTACCTTCTGTAGGTTGGATTGCTGTACAGAAATTGCTTACATTTGTTTTTAACATGAAATGTTAAAAACCTCTGTCAGTTGCTGGGTATGGTAGTTTGGGCTGGCATCTGTGGCCTCTCAGACCTTGGGGAACATCCATCTAGGCCTTTCTGTCTTCCAAAGTCACCACTGAAAAGCCAGCTGTTATTCTAACGGGCCTGCTTTATATATGACTTGGTCTTCTTCCCTTCCAGATTTTAATACCCATTCTTTGTTCTATTCATTTAGTGTTTTGATTATTATGTATCATGGGAAATTTCTTTTCTGGTCCTGCCTATTTTATGTTCTGTAAGCCTTCTGTATCATTTATGAAAATATTTTGTTAAAAATATTTTCTGTGCCTTTGACCTGGTTTTATTCTCCTTCCTCTATACCTATTATTTGTAGGTTTGGACTTTTTACAGTGGGATAGATTTCTTGGAGTTTTTTGAGATTTAGATTTGTATTTGATTGAGATCTCCATCTCTTCTACCTCATTTTCAAGACCTAAAATCCTTTCTTCCTGATCTTTAATCATTTGGTGAGGCTTACCTTGGACAGTTTTTTTTTTTTTTTTTACTTTCTAAAGTTTTTGTTTTCAGCTTTATTTCAATTTGGGTTTTCCTTAGTGATTCTATTCATTGTTAAATTCTACTTTCATATCTTGAATTGTCTTCATTATTTAATTCAGCTCTTTGTATTTCATGATCTTCCTGAAAGTATGTATTCTCATCCTCTTTGAGGTCCTTGAACATATTCATAATTGCAATTGTGAAGTCCTTGCCTTCTGGACCAGTTAGTATGTCTTCTCCTGCTACACTGAGCTTCCTCCATCCCAGAGGAGGCACCTTGTCTTGCTCATTCACGTTTGTTTTTGCACTTGGATCTAGGTATCTGGAGTTATGACATTTTAGGTGTTTCTAGGTATAGAAATCTGGTCTTGCCTTTTTGGGTGAGTGTTCTTTGGTTCTTTGGTTGCCCACTCTGGGTCCTAGCCAAGGATGACAGCTGTGGGGTCCCCTGAGCTGTGCTGTGGTTTGGCAGGGAGTCACAAAGGAATAAGGATGGTCTCAGAGGACAGGGTGGCAGGGGAGGCAGGGAAAACTGGGGAGGCCCGACTTGGGTCTGCACCAAGATGCCCAGTCACAAACATCTTAAGTGCAGCAGTCCAGTGTTCTGTCTGTCTCTGGGGGCGTCTTACATATGAACACACACAGGCAGGAACAACAGACTCCTTTCTTGAAACAATGTAAGCAAAAAAGCATGAAGCAATATCTTTAATGTACGGAGGTATTAACACCAGTCAATCTAAAGTTCCTTGTTCAACAAACTGTCTTTCAAAACAGAAGACAAAGTAAAGCGGTTTTTCTAACAAAAATAGAAGGAATCCATCACCAGAAAACTCATATTACAAGCAGCATTTGAGAGAAGTCCTGCAGACAGCACAATGACATCCGACAGAGAGTTAGATGTCCTCATAGAAATGAGTTAGGGATAACAATTCTGGGAGGATGTAGAAGATGGTTTTTATTTTTTAAATCTCACATGAAGATAATGGGCTGCTTAAAGCAAAAACAATAACCATATTTTGTTGGGTTTAGAGGTAAAACAAATGACCACAATACTACAAAGGCCTGGAGGGGAGAGATGGGAACACACTCTTGTAAGATTCTTGCAATATATATGGGTAATATAACATAATTTGGTTCATTAAAGATGAATACTGTAACCCTAAAGCAAGACAAAAATAATATGATGAAGAGTGACCGCCAATGAAGCAACAAATGAGATAAGACGGGGTCATAAAATATAATCAGCAACAAATAAAGCAGAAAAGGAGGGCAGAGAAACAAAAAAACAGGATACACATAGGAAATAAGTGTCAGGATGAAAGCTTTCAACACAACTGCATCTGTAGTCACGGTCAGTGAGAGTGCACAGGTTATCGGTGGGGTTTAAAAAGCAGCACTTGGTTAAATGCCACCTATTAAAAAATGCAACTTCCGTGTAAAGATGTGTGCAGTAAGACATGTATAATTATCGATTGCTGGACAGTTGAGCCAATTTGATAACGAAGCAAAGAAGGGCAAGCTGTCCTAACAATTACCCATAAACGCTCCAGAAGTGTGGTGTCAATGCAGGGTGACCTGCACAGGAGCAGGCAAATGGAGACAGAATCAAAATGGGCCTAGGTATGACTGGAGCTTTACGACTTTGTGAAAATGCTCCCACCCTCTGAAAGGAAGGCAGGCATTGTTTCATAAGTAGTGTTGAGAAGACTGCCTTCCATCTGGATAGAAGTGAAGTAAGTTTTGCTTGAGACTATGTATAAACGGGAACATTGATCAGATTAAAGAACTAAAAATTGAAGACAACACTTAAAAAAAAATCAAAGAAGATTTAAATAAGTTATGACCATGTGTGTGCATGAGCATGCTCACCCATTTGTGTGTGTGCAGAGGCCAGACGGCATTGGGGTCCTTCTCTGTCATGCTCTGCCCTTGAGACAGGGTCTCTCGCTGAATCCAGATTTCACTATTTTTCAGCTCTGCTGAGAGTCCAGATCTCAGAAATCTCTCTGTCTCTGTCCTCCGGCACTGGTGCTACAGGTGTCCATGGCCGCACCCAGTTTTTATGTGGGTGCTGGGGAGCTAAGCTTAGGTCCTCATGGTTGTGTTGTTCATACTTTCACCCACTAAACCACTCCATCAACCTGCTGGGCAGCAGTCTGGTCAAATGAACTTAGTAGGGAGTCCATTCTAGAGAAAACAATGACCCCAAAAATGCCAATCATGAAGCAAGAGTCAAGTTCAAAGTTAAGGGTCTCTGCTCTCCAGAAGATCCAGTAAACCAAGTCAATGGACAGTTGGCAGAAGATATTTTGGGTGAAGATCTTTACAATGATAACAACCTGACAAAGGATCAATATATAGACCCTGAGCTGCCCAACGTGACAGCAGCTAGACACCTATTGCTACCTATGTCTCATTTAAACTTCTTCCCAGCAGGTCCCTCTCCCACTTTCATGTCTCCCTTTTGTATGTGATCCACTAATTGTATTTACAGCATAGGGACCATGACAGTGGCTACACCAGTGAAGAAAGTGACCTCCCCCCACTGCCAGGCTGCCCCCACAACCCAAGAAACCATCAATTGCTAATAGACACTTGGGGGTGGGGCAGGAATTCACAGCTCCTCTCCACTCATAGTGAAGTACTGGTGAGGTGCATTCCCGTGCAGGTCTTGTGTGGATGGCCCCAGTGGGGTGAGGTGCAATGAGCAATGGCTATATCACCTCCAGAAGATCTCCTCATCCCCTGACTTTTATACTCTTTACACCCTGAGCCTCGGGGAAGGTCACACAGATGTACTATTTAGTGATGAACATTCCACCACTACTTATTGTTGACATTCTGGCCAGTTGTGGGTTTCTGTATTAAGCATCACCCCCTGCAATAAGGAATTTTTCTGATGAAGGCTGTATAACACTGATCTATAGATATAAACAGAAATATTTAGAAGGCAGTTTGGTACCATGACTTTTTAGCAAAGCAATAGTATTAGATCTCCTCCCCAGGGCCTATGACCCTCCCAACCACAGGCTCAAGACCATTCTAACAGAATTAAGCATGAGTTCCCTCCTGTGGAGTGGAGCTCAGATGCAATCGTAAAGCATTTGTTTACTCCCATAACAATCGTGCCACTACTGCACCATACCGTACAGTGGGCCTGGCAGCTTGGTATTGTAGCTGCAGAATTTGCGGCTGGGTGAGGCTGTTAATGATGTTTCCCCCCCCAATCCTGTACAGCACCTTCTGATACTGTGAAAACTAGGCAGTAGGCAAGAGAGAGAAGCCTCTAGCTTGTTTCCACTTGTTTTCTCTGTCCTGTGATAAAAGTCTGCAGAGTTTTCCATAAAAGTCTTTCCTGTCTAGTTCAGGTGGGAGCCAAGAGCAATGGTGGAAGTCTGTGTGGTTTTGGAGGCCTCTGGGGTCTCTCTGACCATTGTACATTTTTCAGTTCTGAGATAATGTCTCACTAAGCAGCCCTGGCTTGCCTTATAGTCACTGGATAGCCTAAGATGTCCTCAAACTCATGATGATCCCTTGCCTCAGCTTCTTAGTTGCTGGGATTATACACATGCACCACTGCCAGTTTATGACTGAAATGTAAAATCACCAAATGCTAAAGCTGAGAATTCTAAAGAAACTAATAGTGATGTGAACAAAATAGAAAAAATTGGGAATACTGGTTTCGGTCAAGTGGGCCAGATTACAGGATCTAAAAGCACAATGCTGTTGATATAACATGAAACACCCTCTAAGGAACACCATGGATTTTTCTTAAAGACTCATAAATTACGTAAGGGTGTATAGCAGACACGTCAGAGCAGTACTGCCGAGGAGCAAACAAACAGAAGGGCCCCTCAGAGATGAGGCTCAGAGGTGGCTGCTGATGCCAGTGTGTGGACGCACAAGGAACATCATCCCTCGTGGAGACAGTGGAGGGGCTGTGATGAACAGAACTCATGCTCAGAGAGAGAGAGTTAAAGGTCAGCGAGGGGAAGGGATCTGAAGGGGAACTAACAGGCTTTCCCTTCTTTCTGGAAGTCTCGCGCTTGCCCAGAGGCACAAGTGAAAGTGGAAATGAGGTTCCTGAGAATGGATTCTTTCAAAATGGCAACTTAATAATACTTCCTCTCCAGGGAGCAAACATCCAGTCTCGGCTGACCTGCTGTCTGTCTACGGCTCGAAGCACTCTGAGTAAGGAAAGAAGACCTTGCAGGATCGAGCAATGCTTGTATGAGGAAAGCAGGAGTGCCTCTGATTAGGAAATCCATCAAGAAACAAATAAAAATCCTGCGGAAGCTCTCAATACCAGAGGGGTACAGCCTGTTGCTGCAGAGATCCTTCTCCATTTTGCCTCCTTTCCAATCTGGGCAGCCATCCTGCTCCCAGTACCAGAAGCTCTGCCTCCTCCAAGCTAACTCCCTTATGTGTTCTAGCCATAGGCAGGTTTCCTTGCATCTCCCTAAACTTCCTTAGGCATCTGCTCAGTGCCCTACTACCTCCTGAGATCTTCTCATACTCTCTGCTCCTTCGTGAATCCTGCTTCCAACCTGCTGTGGCACACGTCCATGGTGTTCATCACCTCGTGTTTCCATTTTTACAGGTGTCCTGTTGTCTCCCAGATCCTGTTGTTTCTGCTGAGAAGTCAGCTCTGAGTTAATGGCTTAATTTAAAGTTTTTATTTGTTGATATATTATTATTGCGTGTGTGCACATATGTGCTATGGTGCACAGTAAAGGTCAGAAGTCTGAGAACAACATTCAGGAGTCAGTTCTTGCCTTCCTCTGAGGAATGCAGGTTGGCATGTTTGTACGGTAAGTGCTTTTGCCTTCTGAGCCATCTTGCTGGCCTACGTGTAAGTAACATCTTTTTGTGTGCATTGTGCGTGGTGTGCGTTCACAGTGTGTGTTCAGGTGCATCCACGTGCACAGGTGCTCATGTGTGCAGACTTGAGGTCGTGTCAATAGTTTCTCTCACTCCATTTTATGTACTGAGGCAAGGTCGCACAAACCGAACCCAGAGGTCACTAAAACAATTCCAGGGATTCCCACCACCTCCTTCCAAACGCTGGGATTACAGTTCTGCTGCCGAGCTCCACCCAACGCTTACATAGAGCTTTGATGTTTCTGCTAACTTTAAATCAACTATAAAGTCTTGACATAGGGCATCTGCTCCACTTACCTTCTCCTCACCTCAGGTTCCTTCCCATGGTTCCTTGGTTGTTACTTTTGCTGCTGTATTTGAGATTCTCTTCTGACTCATCAGATGCTCATTAATTTCTTCCGCAAATGTCTATTCCAGATTCACAGTTATTGAATTTGTCTTTGATTTTTTTAAAAAAAAATCTCATCTTTCATTTTTCAAAGATCACAACAAGCAATTATTTTAAAGTCAGCTTTAGTCTCTAGATTTCCTGCTGGGTTTTAGGGGCTATGAATGAACTGGAGGAAACAATTTGCTTCCCTCATCCCAAGGTCAGTGCTTTTGTTGGTTCTATCCAGGCTCCTGAGGACCATTGTTTTCTGTGTTTTGTCCGTTCTCCAAGCCCTTGGGTGGGGGTTGCTTCCTATGGGAGGGTAAATATAGTCTCTTATTTTGTCTTGGTTAAGAGCAAACCCCAACTTTTCTTTTGAAATGTAGGCTATGAAGGCTGGGGAGATTGCTCAATCAATAAAATGCTTGCAGCTCAGGCCTTAGGACCTGAGTTTGGTCCCAGAACCTGTTCCAAAAGGAAGTCAGGTGCAGAGGGTCACTTGTGACCTCAGGGTAGAGAGGTAGAGCTAGGAAGACCTCTGGGCTCGTCAGCCAGCCTGGCCTACTTGGTGAGCGCATGGTAAAGGTAAAAGACCCTGTCTCAAAAACAAAACAAACTAGTAGGTAGGGTTTAGTGATGCATGCCTTTGATCCCAGCAACCCAGCGCTGAGGAAGACTGAGGCACAGGCAGATCTCTGTGAGTTTGAGGCCA
>NC_022020.1:14611333-14618975 GCF_000317375.1 Microtus ochrogaster | reverse complement strand
CACACACACACACACTGCGTGTTTTAGCTTAAAGAGCTATATTTACTCGGTTCTAATTTTAGTTAACTCATTCTCACTGCCACTTTCTTGAAGACATGGACATTTCATTATATTTTAACTAAGACAACAACCAACCTCAAGTCTCCTTAGTAGATTATACTCTACAAGATATGCCCATTTCTTCTACGTTCCCTTTCTTTGTCTGCAGTCAGCATGTGCCAGTCAGACTTCAGAGCCTCTTTCCTGGTAGCTGGGGATAGCTGTTGCTGCTGTCTTCAGTCATCAGATGCTGTGACCATAGCTGGCTTCCCCTGAAGCAGGTATGGTCATATCAGCCATGTCCACCTAACTTTCCACAGAAGCCCTGGGCTCTAGAGGATTTTGACATAAGTTTTAAAACCCAGCCCTTTTATCTTTTGGGTGTTTGTAGATTTCTGAAATCAGTCTCCATTTGCCCTAAGATATTTCTGACCACTTTTCTCCTCTTTCTCTATTTCTATCCCCTGGTCAGTAGTGCTTCATCAAGCTCCCCCAGCTTCCTTGCTGCTCAGCCCAGACTCTCTTGGGTGTAAACTCTGCCCTGTGGACACAGTGGGATGCCTGTGACCAGTGTCATCAATGGCATTGTTAGAGGTAGACACTTGTGTGAGTCCCTGCCCACAGGTCAACTGGATGTCACACTGGCTTTGGCACACTACAACAAAGAAGCAGCTAAAGCAAAAGCAGACTTTCCGTCCTGCTCAAACCTCACCCATGAGAAACACGCCCTCCTTGCAGGTACTGCTCCCTGCCCTTTCTCAGCCAGACTTCTACAGGAATGGCCTGTGTTTGCTTTCTTCACAGCCTCATGCCTGCCCCCATGTTGATCCAGCTCCAGCAGGCCCCTCTCAGCCTCCCACTGTGTCTTTCAGCCCGTCAAGTCTCATCTTGCTTGTGGATGCAGAGTCACCCACCCTGTCCTGTCCTCTCCCCAGCCTCCTCCATTCTGTCTGACCTCTCCCTGCTCTGGTCTTAGTCCTTTGTCCTGATCCTTCTCAGGAGAACCATCAGCTCCAGTGGCTTTGATGACTACAGTTTGATGAAGGTGCTTACATCAAAGGATGAGGCAACTTTGTAATCAAGGGAGTATGACAGGTCTTGTCTTAGACCCCGAGAGGATTTCTTTTGTGGCGGAGAATCAAGCCAGCGGAACAAGAATGGCACAAGGACACGCCTGTTGTTTCTAGGTGTGGCATCTGAATGCTGACAAGCTTGGACGTCCATGACTTGGGCATCTGGAATAAGCAAGGCAGGTTCCCATGCTAAGAATAGTATACATCTGATATTTCATGCAAGTGCAGAGTAATCCATCGGATCAGGGAACTGAGTGAGATCCCACTGTCTCAAGTTGCTGGGAGCATTTGCATATGTGTTGCCACTGGCTTTGCATGCGTCTATCTGGACACTAAGCTGCCTTTCTTTGGCTGCTGTTCTGAACAATCTCAGCCTGGGAGTTCTCTGTCCTGCAATGACTTCACAGCCCTTCTCAGCTGAGTTGGATCCACGGTCCCTTGTGTGACCATCTGAGGACTCCTCGTCATTCTCCGGTGGCTCTAGGGGCTCTCGAGCAAGCCTCTCCCCTCCCGCTCCGTAGGCTTCTTGAAGGCAGGCCTGGTCCCTCACAGCAGTCAGCGAAGGTCTTCATGCTCTGACCCCTGAGCAAGTGCATCTAACAGAGAGTCTGGAGATTCCTGAGGAAGTTGCCAATGGATGACAAGACTTGGGGCAGCTCACCCACTCCTGCCAGTTATGAAATACCACCAGAGAGGCTTAGAGTGACCACTTGGCAGCCACTGAATTAGGCAGTTTCCTGAGTGACGAGAAGAGGCCACTGGGAGACCAGTCCAGGCTGTCCCTGTCCCATACTGCACCACATTCTAGTGAAGTGAAGACCAGGAGAAGCGGGCAGTCAGTTCATACAGGCCAAGTAATGGCCCAGGCCCAGGCCAACGCAGGGAGTAGGGAGGAGGCTTCAGGCTTAACATTCTCATCATTCCAGCCATCCAGATCCCTTCAAATCTGCTTCTCCTCCCGCCCCACAACGAGAGCTTCTGGAAACTTCTGTGGCCACACCCCGTCCTGTGACTGAGTCTGCTCATCCCCTTGTCCTGCAGCAACTTTTACACCTGCCGTCTGTCTATCAGTACACCAGCCATTTCCCCTAAATTCCTTTCTCAGCCATGCCCAGTGGTTATAGGTTAGCTGGGTCACAAGACAGTTTTTAGGAACATCTTTTGTTTTGTTTGTTACAGTACTGGGAACCAAACCCAGGACCTCATGGGCCTTGTGCATTCAAGGGAAGCAGTCTACTGCTGAGTGAAAACCCCAGCCCTGACAGTGTCCTTTGTAATAAAAAGATACTCTTTATTTTTTCTCTTTATCCCTTCCTTCTTTTAAAAATCTCAAGTCTTTCTGTGGAGCCCAGGCTGGCCTTGAACCCATGACCCTCTATTTTACAGTACAGTGCTGGCTAGGTATCTGCCCACACTGAGTCAAATGTTGCTCCTGTTGCAAATGTTGCCAGCCTTGGCACACGCTCAGTGAGGTCAGCTGCTTCCTGCTTGCTGCTGTTTTAAAGCAGGAAGGCAGTGAAAGGCCAGAAGACAGAACTGGCAGAAAGGAAGGGGGCTATCTGATCAGGCCTTGGCATCGGTGAGAGACCAGCCTTTCCCTCAGGCCCCCAAAGCTTCTCAGGCTATGAGAGGTTTTACTACCGAGTAGAAATGAGTGTATCAGTACGGAGCAGGTAGCTTGCAGCAACCAGCAGGCTGTCGCCAGATCCTGTCAATAACCGGAATCCAAATGTGAGCAGGTGACAGAGACACCTATGGTATGGTTGTACGCCAGTTGCCAGTGGCTGCCTCCCCAGATGATGGCTGCCATACAACCCATGAACAGACGAGAAGGATTAAGGGCCAAGGTGTTGCGATGATGGGGCTCCCCAAAGGAGGATTCAAGGTAGGGACTCCCAAGAAACCAGAAGCCAGAGCCAGCTTGGGGCCAGAGTTCTTGTCCCCTAGTTGCCCCACGCTGCCTGGAGTGAGGGACTGGGACTGCAGAGGGACCATGGCCATCTGCCAAACTGCTGACAGCACCCGGCCCAGCCCTTTACAGTATGGGCAGCTGTACAGTACAAAGCCTGCAGGGAAGGGGAGTGTGGGAACCTCAGACTGCAGAAGTCACTGGCACAGAGCCAAGGACAGTGTGTCCCTTCTCTTCTGTCTCCCTTCCCTGCTTTCTGCAAGTTATTCAGATCGCGGTCTGTAAATCAACAAATTTAACAAGAGACCACAAAGGAGGCCCTGGGAGAACATTCCTTTCCCTGAGAAATCTCACCTGAGTTTCACCAATGAGGAAATAGTGATAACTCTAGCGATAGCCACACGTTCTCTGTGAGGGTGAGACTCTTAGGCACCAGGGGTTTCTCAGGACAGCCTGGAGAGCTGACGCCAGCAGGTTCGCATGCCTCGGGTGGCCTTTCCAGAATGGGGCAGCCCCAGGGGAAACCACAGCCTCTGTGATGCCTGCTCCCTTGTGTGGCGACTCTGCCCTGTTTAATGGGGGGTAATCTTCTAGAAGCATGTTGGGAATCTGAAAGACGGGGCTACGTGACTACACTTTCCATTGCTTTGTGGTATCAGATTGACATACAAGAATGGAGCATGAAGACCAGACAACCAAAGAAAAGATGGAGGTAAAAAAGACTGTGTCCATGAGGGCTTCCTGGGACCCAAGGGGCAGACTGCTTTGGGGTCCTCTGACCATCTGACAGATGAGAGACTGAGAGAGGAGTGACGTCATCCTGGAGCAGGAAACAAAAGGCTTAGAGGGCAACGATGTCGCCGGCTTTTAATCCCAGAACTTGGGAGGCAGAGGCAGGCAGATTTTTTTTTTTTTTATTTGAGACCAGCCTGGTCTACAAAGTGAACTGAGTTCAAGCCAGGGCTACACAGTGAGACCCTGTCTTAAAATAACTAAACAAAAAGAGGCTTAGAGAGATAAGAGGCTTCAGGGAAGAAATACCCAAGACCTGAAGAGGCCTTTGCTGGGAGGGTTTGTAGGTCCTGAACTAGAGAAAGCCTGGCTTGATATTTGAGAGTCACTCTGACAACATACATGCGTGAGCACATGCACATGCACACATAGACAGAGACAGAGAAGGAGAGAGATCATAGGGGAAGACATGCGAAGCAAACAGATGTCGTAAGCAGAAATTTTCCTGAGCACAGAAAATAACCACTGTGGAGGGAAAGAGAGAATAAAGTCTGCAGAAGGCCATCAGCTAAGGGAGGACGGTCAGGGAGGGGTGTGTGAAGATCACAGGGTGTGTGGGAACAGAATAGCCTTGTGGGCTTAAAGAATGTTCCACTCTGTGTTAGGGGACTGAGAAGGGGTGTTGAAGAACTTGAAGAGAGAAGATCTCAGTCTGCCCAAGTCTTGGCAGTCTTGGCAAAGAAACCCAACTCTTTCATCCACGACCCAAAAGCCTAGTTAGGGACTGCCCACATTCTCACAGACACCCTGGGCCCTCAACATTCCCCAAACTGGCTTTCTCTGCACATCTAACTCTTCCTCGCTGCCTCGTCTAAACACACTGCCAATGTTGCTATGGATACATCCTTCCATAGCTCTTTGACCCCCTCTGGTACCTTCCTTCAGCCCATTGCCTTTGAGACATGTCCTTCAAATGTGTCCTTTAAAATTCTTTGTTCTGGTGTCTTGTGTGTGCTCGGCAAGTACTTGACAGCTGAACTACACCCCAGGCCCACTATACCCATCTCAGGTCTGATTACTGTGGATAGTGCTTTGAACTGACTTATTCATCCGGTACTCATTGCATGTCAACTCTTTGTGTAGGGGTGGGAAGAGGTGAGCCCTCTCTGTATCCATCCTAAGGGAGACAACCAATGCTTCTCCATGAGATGGGTGGACAGGTGTTGTGGTCTGGACATGAAACCTTCTCCACAGGCTCAAGTGTTGAACCCTTGGTCCCCAGTAGGTGGCACTGTTTAGGAAGACTGTAGAACCTTTAGGAAGTGGATTCTTGGTGGAGAAAGTGGGTCACTAGAAGCAGGCATTGAGTTTTCATAGCCTGGCTCCACTCCACTTCCTGTTCAGGCTCTCCTCTTCTTATGTAGACGCAATGTGGCCAGCCAGCCTTCTGCTCCTACCATCAAACCTGTCCTGCCTGTTGTCATGGCTTCCCTGTCATAATAGACTCCATCCCTCCAGAGTTGTAAGCCAAAATAAACTCTTTCTCCCTTAAAGTTCCTTTCCTTGGGGGCGTTTTATCACCATAGCAAGAAAGTAGCTAAGGCTATGGTTAGCAAGAGCCCAGCATGATACATTTTGTTTGATCAAAGTTTTACACGACACAAAAGCCCTCAGAAATGAAGACCAAGGACACAGAGAACTGTTTTTTATTAGTATTTTTAATTGTGTGTGGTATGTGGCTACTTTAGCATGGCACAGTGTTTCTGGTTTTTGGTTGAGACAGGGTCTCATTTAGCCTAGGCTGGCCTCAAACTTGCCAGGTAGCTGAGGCTGGCCTTGGCATTCCTAACTCTGCCTTCCAAGTGCTGGATTGCAGATGGGCACCACCACACCAGGCTGGAGGAGCTAATGTGATAGAGGGTGGGAAAAACCCAGAAAAGCAATTCTTCCTGGCCTCTCAGTGCAGGGTTATCTCTGCTGGGGCTTAAGCCAGGGCCTTCTGGAATAAGGGCTCAAGGGGGAAGGAAGGGAGTCGCCTGGAATTCCAGGTTTCATCCTGGCATTTGAGGAAAGGACTTCCAGTTCCTACACTCACCTTGGGAAAGAGGAACCCTAGTTTCAAGGATGCAGTCAATAGGGAGGCAGAGGGTCAGGGACATCGCTTCCCCATAGCTTCCAAACCCCCTTAGCCCAAAGTGTCTAAAGTTCCCTTCCTTGAGTGGCATTAATTTCTCTACCCTTTAATACAAAAGCGAAGAGATTTATTTTAAACTTGAAAAAAAAAAAGATGCTTAGAATGACAAGAAAATGTCTGGGGAAAAGGTCTAGGAATGTGGTACAGCTGAGATTTAAAACAGTCTAAGTTACAGGAACTGGAAGAACGGGTATGCTCACACTGAAGGAGAAGAGCAGCCACCCAATCAGATAGGGTGACAGTGAGTGGCATGAGAATGGTTTTTCAAGTCAGGGGGAGGAAGGAGGTGACTGTCCAACACTAATGTCAAGACTGGTCTTTAAAACAACCACAGTGTCTAGGGTCAGTTTGCCTAACATGCAAGAAGTTCTGGGTCCAGTCTCCATCCCCACAATAAATAAATAGATAAATAAATACATGAACAAGATCAAAAATAAATAAAAAGGATGGGTTCTTGTTTTGTTCTTTATCTCAAAGAATACTACAAGTAATTATAAAATGCAGAAATATTTTGCATGTATGGCGAGAAAATATTTCCAGGGACCACACGTAAACTAGGAGCTATGGGGAAGGACAATAGACACAGATGTAGGCAGAGGTTTTCATCAGGACCACTAGTCAGCTCTGTTCTGCCAGCCAGCTTTCAAATAATCACACAGAGACTTAATATTGATTATAAATTCTCGGCCAATAGCCTAGGCTTGTTACTAACTAGCTCTTACAACTTAAATTAACCTATATTTTTATCCTTGATCTATCATGGCTCGGTACCTTATCTCAGTATGGCATGTTCATCTCCTGCTTCCTCTGCACAAGGTTCACGACTCCCGAGACTCAGCCCTTCTTTCAGCATCCTCCTAGCCTGGCTCTCCTGCTCAGTCTCTTTTTGCCCAGCTTTAGGCCAGTCAGCTCTTTATTAACCAATGAGAGTAATACATATTCAAAGTGTACAAAGATTGTAGAAATGGCTCAGTGGTTAAGAGCAGTTGTCTGTCTTACAGAGGACCCATGTTTGATTCCCAGCACCGACATGGTGGTTCAGGACCACTGTAATTCCAGTTCCAGAGGATCTGGCAGCCTCTTCTGGTCACCAGAGGCACCAAATATGTATGTGATGTACACAGATGTACATGCAGGCAAAACCACTCACACATAAAATAAAATGAAACATCTAATTTAAATTTTTTTAAAAAAATTAAAAAGTAACTATTTTGCCAGTCAGCTTTTCCTTGGCTGCCTTGTTCTGCAGTGGAGATAACAATTTGGTCACGATTGTCAAAAATGTCAAAATACAAATAAAGACTCTCAAAATATGTGACAAATGTCGGTTCACGTGTGCAGCAATGTCTTTAAAATTGCTATAAGCCTCTGGGTGGTGGTGGCACATGCCTTTAATCCTAGCATACAGGAGATATAAGTGGATCTGAGTTAAAAACCAGCCTGGCTTATATAGTGAGTTCTAGGACATCCAGGGCTACACAGGGCAGCCCTGTGTTGAAAAACAAACAACAAAACAAAACAAAACCACTTACTGTAACACAGAGATAGTGAACAGCTACTGGAAAGAGAGTAGAGACCAGTGGGCTGTGCACATATGCTCATCAGTAGGCTTTAACCAAATACAGATAACACCAATGAGATAACACCTGTGCATATGTGGCGTGTGTGTGTGTGTGTGTGTGTGTGTGTGTGTGT
>NC_022020.1:14605784-14611226 GCF_000317375.1 Microtus ochrogaster | reverse complement strand
CACACACACACACACACACACACACACACACACACACACACACACACAGAGTCCTTCTTTGAATCCGGAACTCAGTAGCTCAGCTAGACTTTCAGAGGTTCGTTTACAATGCCCCAGAGATCCCCGTGCCTCCTCTACCATTCTACAGGCCTGCAGGTCTGCATGCTTGTGCGGCAAGCACTTTGCCAACTGAGCCATCTCCCGGGGGGGCCCACCGTTAGTTCTTATAGTCAGATCGAAGGCTGGATACCAAGAGTGCTCGTGGTGGCATACCTATAAAGCTTTAATTAATTGGTTTGTGATCCCACATCTGGGTGTAGAACTAAGCAAACAGAAATGGGATTTGGAAAAGATTTCCACAGCCACTGCAGAAATGGTCTGGAAAGCAACTGAAATGCGCAGTAACAGATGAAAGGGCGAAGGAAGTGCAGTGTCTTTACACTCCGGGTGGAAACCCTGCCGCGCGCTATAGCATGAACGGATATTAAGTCATCATGTGAACTATAGTAAGCCAGTCTTGAAGTCCGACTCTGGGTGACTCCACCTCAGGGAGGCGAAGTCAAACTCGTACTCGTGGCCACCAGAGCTGGGGAGGCCGAAAGAGTTGCATTTATTGACACCCAATATAGTGTTTTTCTTCCACTGTATTTAGTTTTATCAGTGTATATTAGTTACACATAAGAAAGGGCACCGTTGTAATATTTTAGTCCATACATACAACATCCTCCACTATTCTTTCCTGCCCTACCATCCCCTCCCCTTCCCTAACAGCCTCCCATGTACTTCCCTGTCTCTGCTCAAACTTCCAGAAACTCCACACACGAGTGAAGACATGATATTTGCTTTTTTTTGGGTCAGTTTATTGTGCTTATCATGATGGTCTCTAGATCAACCCATTTTCCTGCAGGCAACACCGTTTCTTTACAGCAGAGTGCTCTGTAGTAGGAGGCCACTTGTTTTGTTCCCAGCTGTTCAGCCCAAAATGATTACACAGAAACCATATTATTTGCAATACTCTTTGGCCAATAGCTTAAGCGTATTTATGGCTAACTCATATCTTAAATTCACCCATCTCCATTAATCAGTGTATCATCACAAGGCTGTGGCTTACTGGGTAAAGTTCCTGCATCTGTCTCCAGTGGGGCCATATGACTTCTCCTGACTCTGCCTCCTTTCTCCCAGCATTCAGTTTAGTTTCCCCTGCCTAGTTCTCGACCCTATCACACGCCCCAAACAGCTTCTTTATTAGGCAATGGTATTCACAGCTTACAGAGGGGCCTCCCACATCCGCAATCTCTCATTCTCACTTTTCTCCCCAAGGGCAGTCTGCTTTATTCAAGTCATGGTATAAAGTCCTCTAGACTTCTTCTTCAGCTAGAGCTCGACAAGACAGAGACAGAGCTGGCATAGACAGTGGCAGTCTACACGTTGAATTCCATAACTGCATGAGTGTGAAAACAGCCACGATAAACGTGTGTGCAGATATTTCTGTTGCCCTTACATTTGAATCCTTTCGGGCAAATACTTTGAAGTGTTGTAGCTGGATCATGTGATATTTAGGAATGGCATTTTTCTGAGCCCTAACGTTAAGGCACCATGTTCAGAACAGTTTATGGTGATACATGCCTTTAATCCCAGCACTCAGGAGGCAGAGGCAAGTGGATCCCTGTAGGTTCGAGGCCAGCCTGGTCTACACAGTGAGTTCCTGGCTAGTCAGGTCTACATAGTAAGACCCTGTTACAGTAAATAAAGCAAAAATAAATTCACACAAAACAATGATTTGTTAAGTCCACCAAAATGAAAGCAGGAGGTAGGTAGACAGCCGATTAAGAAATCCAGTTGGAAACTTTCATTCGGTTTCTGCCCTCTAGTGGACAAAAGGATAACTCCACTGCTTGTCTTAGAAGATGAGGTTAGTTTTTCCTCCTTCCCTTTTAACCACAAGGGTGAGTATTTACTATAGGTCTACAAATATTTTTCACAAGTTCACCATGTAAGTTTCATTTCTGACAAGGCTGTCCTGCGTCTTCCGAACAAGTTCCACGCCTGCATTCTGTTAATCTCTGCTCTTCTTCACAATTCGTATTTCCGCTTTCAAGGGCCCCTGTGACTTCACTGGGTCCCCCCATAACTGCAGGTATCCCTTATCTTAAAGTCAGTTTATTAGCAAGCTTCATTCTGTCTGTGAGCTTAAATCGCCACACCCTCGGGTGCCTGTGGCTAAGCCTCCATCCAGGGAGAATATTCTGTTCACCACACTTCCCGTCTTCAGTGGTTTGGATTTCATCTTTCAGTTTGACACCACAGAGCTGGTACAACCTGAAACTGCCTTCAAGTAAGGAATAAGAGATTGGGGGAAGGGTTTGGAGGAGGAGTTAGCCAGGGAGCAGTGGCGGCGGCAGTGGTGGTGGTGATGGTGCACCCTGTAAACCTAGCATTTGGGAGGCAGAGGCAGGTGGATCTCATTGGGAGATTCCATCTCCCCAAATATTTCCACTTCTACATTCATGTCAAAGACAATTTTATTTGGTTTTGTTTTCTTCTTTGAGACAGAGTCTCTCTGTGTAACAGTCCTGACTGTCTTAGAACTCACTTGTGGACCAAGCTGGTCTCGAACTCAGAGAGATCCACTTGTCTCCTGAGTACTGGGATCAAAGGCCTGGGCCACCCCTGCCTGGCGAAGACAATTTTTATAACTCGGGAAAAGAAAGAAAAAGAATGAAGACATTTCTCAAAAATCCTTCCTCCTCATCTTCTTTTTTTTTTTTTAAAAAAAAAAACCTGTTTCTGCAATAATAAGTCTTGGCTTTAAAGATTATTTATGCTCTTGAGTTATGAAAATAATTTGAAGAAACTCTGGATCTTCCTGTCTTCTGAAACAGTCCCTCAGGTCACTGACCTCAGTGGTAGGAAGGGTGTGGCACCAGGTTTCGTAGTCCTAGCCTCTGGGGACAGTGTCCACTCTCTGTTCTGAGGACTTAGTTCTGCTCGGGGAAACAGCTCAGTCAGCAAACTACTTGCCACAGAAGCACAAGGCCCTAAGTTTGACCTTCACTTTCAAAACCGGACATGGTAGTGTGTGCTGTAACCCCAGCATTGGGACTTGGGGCTGGGCGGTCCCTGGAGCTTGCTAACCGGTTGGTCTAGGTGACTTGGAAAGTTCCAGACCCTAACCGCAGTACCTAACCTCTGGCTTCCATGCTTATGTGCACATGAATGCATGTGTACACACACACACATGCACACACCCCAGTTCCGGGAAGAGGGACCAGGATTGTGTACCCCAGTCAATGAGGGTCTCAGTAAGGGGTTTGGGTGTATGGTGTTTTGAATAAGAATGGCCCCTATAGAATTGAACGCTAAAGTGGTGGCTCTATTTGAAAGGGTTAGGATGTGTGGCCTTGTTGGAGAAAGTGTGTCACTGAGGGTGGATTTTGAGGTTTCAAAGGCCCATTCCAGGCCCAGTGTCTCTCTTCCTGCTCCCTGTGGATCCAGATGTAGAACTCTGGCTACTTCTCCAGCACCGTGTCTGCCTGCATGCCGCCATGCTCCCCACCATGATGATAATGAACTAAACCTCTGAAACTAGCTTCAATTAAATGCTTTCTTTAGCAAGAGTTGACATGGTCATGGTGTCTCTTCACAGCGGTAGAACAACACCGCGACACGAATCTGGCTCTTTCCAGCCAGTGCCAAGCGATAGACATCTTGGGACAACTGGCGCAAGAAGCACAAGAAGATGGAGGTAAGAGAAAGCCCTACCATAAGAAGCGCAAGTATGAAGTGTGAGCTGGGACTGCCTGCTCCAGCGCTAAGATTGGCCCTCGTCATATACACAGTCCGAGTGCGAGGAGGCAATAAGAAGTACCGAGCCCTAAGACTTGGTGTAGGGAACTTTTCCTGGGGCTCTGAGTGTTATACTTGCAAAACAAGGATCACCGATGCTGTCTACAGTGCATCCAGTAAGGAGCCGGTCCGCGCCAAGACCCTGGTGAAGAACTGCTTGCTTGTTGACAGCATACCACACCACCAGTGTGCGAGTCCCACAATGCACTGCGCCTGGGCCGCAAGAAGGGAACCAAGCTAAACAAGAAAGCTATGAAAGGAAATTCAAAAGAAATACGATGAAAGGGAACAGAAGCCCAAACCAGCGGTCTGCTGGAGGAGCGGCTCCAGCAGGGCAAGCGTCTTGCCTGCATTGCCTGCATTGCCTGCATTGCCTCTAGACCAGGGCAGCACGGCAAAGCAGAGAGCTATGGGCTAGAAGGCAAGGAGCTGGGATTCTAGCTGAGGAAAATCAAAGCGTGGGAAGGCAAACAAACCATCATTCATAGCTCATGTAATAAAGGTGTTTATGGTTCTATTTAAAAAAAAAAAAAAAAGACGGAGTGGCCCTGGTGAAGCCGCTCCAGGCTCCCGGGACACCTGAGCAACCTTTGTCCCCAATCCCTTTATCCCGCAGGGTTCTCTGAAGTACAAAAGGACCAGGTTCCGGAAAGGACGTCAGTCCTTGCCCAGCGGCCACGACCCCTTCTGGTGCGCAGTGGGTGATAAAATGACGTGCTGTCCCGGTACCAACTTCTGCAGCGCAGAGTTGGATGTTGTAGCTGGAGTTCCTGAACGGACTGCCCAGACAGGAAAGGGAAATCTAGCATGTGGGATCCTTGGCTGGCTGCTATGGAAAAGAGAATTTGGAAAATTCAGAATAATTCCACCGTAGGCTTCGTTTTCCCAGAGGAAGTATGTCTCTTTCTTCATCCACGTGTAAATTCCGAGAAGAGACTCTATCCAGGTCACAAGCACTCCCATGTCACAACATGGAAGCCGGTTTTGGCAGGGTGAGTGTCTTGTGCCGTGATTAGAACCACATCTTAATGTTCTTAGGTGTTCAGTGTCCTTCTCCCAAGCCCGAGCAAGTTCTTAACATAGTAGCACTTCCTGGGAAAGAAAAACGTGATTGCATGCATCGTAGCGTCGTGGCAGCTCTTTAAGTTACTGGAGATGCTAAACTCTATTTCCATTGATAAACTTATTTGATTAGGGGCCTCGGAGTATTGGCTCCCCAGCAACATGCTTGCCCCGGCACTGATGTAAAAAGCCACACAGTTTGCCTCTGTAATTACCGTCTGGGATGATAGAGACAAAAGGACCCCCGGGACCTGAGGACCAGCCACTGAGCTCCGGGTTCGGTGAGAGACCTCGTTTCAGCTTCCAAATATAAGGTGGGAAGTGACTGAAGAAGACACTGGCCATCACAAGCCCATTCACAGGCACACACGTGTGTGTGCTCCTCTGCAAAACATGTTCACATACAAACGAATAAACAAAAATGTTATCAAAGGCTGCCCGCCATAGGCGACATTTGTCCCGATGAAAATTTACATTTTGCCGTTCTGAACGATCATGGGAACTGAAAACTTAGAGTAGTAACTGTTGTCCTTC
>NC_022020.1:14599813-14604999 GCF_000317375.1 Microtus ochrogaster | reverse complement strand
TCCCTGACCTGTGGGAAGCCCAAGGACCACCCACCTCTATCCAGGTCTAGTAAGGTGAGCATCCAAACTGCCTAGGCTCCAGGGTCTCTCCATGTAACTCTTACTGGCCTGAAACTCACTCAGAAGACCAAACTGGCCTCGGACTCATGGAGATCATGGATCCGTGAAAGCCATGATCTGTGTCTCCTGAGTGCTGGCTTAAAGGTGCACACCACTGTGCCTGTCTCATTTGCTTCTTGATGGAGTTATGTTTAAAACTATTGTAATATTTATTTTTTAATGTGTTTGTGTGTTATTGGTTTTTATGTGTGTGTCCAGAAGTCAAGAGAGAGTATTGACCCCTGAAGCTGGAGTTACAGGTAGTTGGGAACCACCTGGTATGACTGATATTGGTGCTGGGGGCTAAATTTGGTCCTCTAGGAGAGCAACAAGGGCTCTTGGCATTAAAACACCTCCCTTAACGGGTCCTGTAAGGAGCAGATAGCATCCTTCATCTTCTGCCAGGTTCATCCTTGTGCCCCCACTAGGAAATCCTTTGCCTGATCTGAGGTTTGTTTTGTTTTTGTTTTTTTGCTGGGTGTGGTGGCACAGGCCTTTCATCTCACCACTCTGGAGGTGAAGTCAGGTAGAGAGTTCTATGAGTTTGAGGCCAGCCTGGTCTACCAAGCAACTTCTAGGACAGCCAGGACTGTTACAC
The DNA here is from genome assembly GCF_000317375.1 of Microtus ochrogaster. Taxonomy (NCBI): domain Eukaryota; kingdom Metazoa; phylum Chordata; class Mammalia; order Rodentia; family Cricetidae; genus Microtus; species Microtus ochrogaster. Next base: position 14,604,302 of record NC_022020.1, on the reverse strand, counting down.
AGAGAAAACCTACCTTGAAAAACCAAAATGTCAAAAACAATCAAACAAACAAAAAACAAAATAAATTAGCTTTAGGTGTTGCCTGGCATCTTAGTTTCCTTCCTAGTGCTGTGATAAACACCAGCCCAGAAGCAGTGTGGGGAAGGAAGGCTTATTTCGTCTTACAGTTTATATTTGTATGAAGGTCATCGTGAAGGGAAGTCAAGGCAGGAAGGTGGAAATGGTAGCTGCAGCAGAGACCATAGAGGAATGCTGCCTACTGGCTTGTTCCCTATGGGTCATTTAGCTTGACATACAGCCCTGTAACTGGAGGTTTCTCTTCTGCCTGCCTGGTTATTCCCAAATAACCACTCTGAGACTTAATATTAATTACAAACTGTTTGACCTATTAGCTCAGGCTTCTTATTAGCTAACTCTTACAACTTAAATTAACCCATTTCTACTATTCTATATTTAACCACGAGGCCCATGGCTTGTTACCTCACATCTTGCTTCTCTGGCAGCTGCTGGCATCTCCCTGACTCTGCCTTCTGTCTCCCTGTCTTTGTTTGGATTTCTTGCCTAGCTATATTCTTTCCTGCCATGGGCCAAAGCAGCTTCTTTATTAACCAATGGTAATAAAATATATTCATAGCATACAAAGAGGCATCCCACATCACAACCCAAAGCCATCTGCCTGGGAATGGCACCATGCACAGTGGGTTGGGCTGTCCTAAATCAACTATTAATCAAGGAAATGCCCTACAGACTTGCCTATTGGCCAATGTTACCAAGGCATTTTCTCAGTCGAAGCTTCTTCTTCCTGGCTTGTGCCCAGATGACAAACAAACAAACCCCAACCAGCATACATGTATTTACTTTCCATTTAAAAATAAGTTTTATGTAGTGTAAGGTAAGAGTCAAGATTCACTTTCTGAGCTAGGATATAGCATGGATGTTAGATTGTTTTCAGAGACGGGGTGGGGAGAGGAGAGAGGAGAGAGAAAGAGGAAGAAAGAAAAAAAAAAAGAAAGAAAAGGAAGGTGGGTAGATATCGATTCACTATCCAAAAGATTGCCCACTAGGGAACATTTAAAGTTTCCCTTTACAGCGGCCAAATAAGGCCAGAAAAACAGATACCTGAAATGTTAGGAGTCAGTGGAAAGGCTCCCTCAGATAGGGAAGAGACACAATCTTTGTACAGAATCACAGGCTAGTTTTGAACAACCTGCATGGTTGGGAAGTTTCAAGGCTTGCGGGAGGTTTAAAGAGGCTTGGGCTGGTACCACTCCTTGGTGTCTGGAGTAGCAAGTGAAAATCTTCCCTAGTTGGTAGCGTCATCCTAATCTCAGATTATTCCTGCAGGTAACTTCCCATACAGCCAAACAGCGAGGTGCTGCGGCACACAATTGCAGTCCCAGCTACTCTCAGCTACCCCTCGACACCGTCTTGGTTCACTGATAGCAGAAAAGCCAGGGTAATGCCATGGTTTTGAAACTCGCCCCCTGGAACTTACAGAAACCTCTAAGGTGCAAGGGTAAACCAAACGCTGCCAGATAGCTCAGGGAGGCACTGAGCAGCAAAACTGCCTAGAATATACAGGCATGACTGCCAGAGAAAGCAGTACTAGAACCTGACCGCAGTTACTCAGCTGGCCCATGCGGCCACTCAATGGGCGGCTCTCTTGTGCTCTCTAGTGGCACACTAGAACATTGACTTTTGTTACAGAAGAGCTTTGGGGGCCCATTTCATTTAAAAAAGAGCCAAATAAATTCGAATTTCCGTGGAATGCTAGCACCGTCCCCCCACTTCTGGTCTATGTGGGACCTCATAATGCGATTTTATTTGCAAACGTACTTCTTTTGCTTGTGGAATGTGTTAAAATGACATCTGATTGTGTGGTGCCCTTTAAGAGAACATGAGAAATGTTCGTGTCCAGCGAGGAGAGCGGCCCATGTGAGAACGGAGGCAGAGCCTGGGACAATGCTGCTACAAGCCAAGGGATGGAGAGGATTGCTAGCAATGACCAGCAGTGAGCAAGGGGGACCGGAAGTGAGTTCCTTCCGTTTTCAACCCAATGTGGCCTTTGACACCTTGATTATAGCCTCCCGGTAAGCCTCCAAATCAAGAGGTTAACATCCCTGCAGGGGTTTAAGCCACCTAACTTTTGGTAATTTGTTGTGGTAATTAATATACCCCAATTATGGCATCACTAAGTATTTAGTTGCAGGGGCTGGGGAGATAAGTCAGTGGGCAAAGTGTTCGCACAGGCACGAGGACCTGGGTTCTGATCGCTAACGCCCACTTAACCCCAGCGCTGGAGGGGTGGATGCAGTCAGATCCCAGGGGCTCTATGGGCAGCCGATCCAGCGGAAATGGTGAGCTCCTGGTTCAGTGAGAGACCCTGTCTCAAAATAAGACAGGAATTGAAGGAGATATGAAGTACACGTTGGTGTGCATGCACACACAAACACACACACACACACACACACACACACACACATCACTATCACCTCACAAAAATGTCTAGTTTCAGTCTGTGGATAATCATCTCATCAAACCCATGACTGGCAAGAAGCAAGACTCTATAGAGAGCTGTGCTAAAATCACACGGTGCTAGAAGACCCTAAAATGCTAATCCCTGTCTTCAGCTCCCTGCACGTCACCATCTTCTAGATGTGTATTTTTAGTATTGAATTGAATGTATAATCTTCATCTCTTTGCTTTCAAAGAGTCACGAAGCCATTATGCTTTTATTAAATGTGTCTATATGCAGCCCTTCTCTGAGTCATGAGCTCCCCCTCAGGGATTATCGTCTTCCCTGACAGCTATGAAATACCCAACAGTCTCTGTTCAGTTCCAGATTTAACACTTTGGCTTCATTCTGTATCTCCTTTTGGTATTACTCTGGGCTCCCTTTACCAATAAAATAAAATTTCTCACTCACTGGTGTCCAATTCATGCTTTTGATGCCGTGACTAATGGGAAACTGACTCTTCTTCCCCATTTATTCCTCATGTCTCTGTCCATATCCATGTGGATTTTGTATCTGCGTGAATTTCAGTAGAGATTAATGTACCAGCCACCACACAAAGGACTGTAAACAGAGACTGCTCCTTTACTTCCTGGCCACCCAGAACCAAATAATCACACAGAAACTATAATAATTACAACACTGTTTGGCCTATTTTCTCCGGTTTCTTATTAACTAACTCTTACATCTTAAATTAACCCATTTCTATCTGTCTTTGTATCACCATGAGGCTGTGGCTTACTGGAAAGTTTCTGAGCATCTAAATCCTTTGGCAGTTACATGGCGTCTCTTTGATTCCACCTACTCTCTCTCTATATTTCTTCCAGCCTGGCTATATTCTGCCCTTTCATAGGGCAAAGCAGCTTTATTCATTAACCAATAGGAGCAACACATATACAGAAGGACCTCCCACATCAGGGAACAAGGGGCATAGCAGGAACAATGGTGAGCACCACGTCGGCTCATCCTGCACACGCATATGTGAGTGAAAGACATCTTAAAGAGGCCACACTTCTCTTGGAGAGAATGAATGGGCGATGTGGTTAGTTAGCCCGGAAATGGAGAGGCAGGGGTGAGGGGTAATAATTTACAGTCTGGTAAGGATGCCTGCGCAAGAAGTAACGGCATTCGGTGGTAGTCAGTCCTACAGAGAATTCAAGGAAAAGGTCAGACTCGAGATTCACGTTGGACTTCATTAATAGTTGGAGAGTCGTGGCGGGATTGATGAGCTGGCTCTCAGGGAACCCACTACGTGGAAGGTGCAGGAACCGAAGGTGCCGTGGATGACATTGGTAGCCTGAAGGATTGTAGAATAAGAGAATCAGCTGGGTGGGAGTGGTCAGCCAAATGAGAGTGGAGAAATACAGACGAGGGCGCGAGGGCTCGGGAATGTGTCTCAGGCAGCAGAGTGGCCCCGCATGCGTGAAGTAAGTGTACACCTCTAAGTGTGTCTCTGGGGACATTTCTAGAGAGGATTGATGGGTGGGATGGCAGCTGAGGAGGAACGGCCTGAATGCATATGGCTCCATCCAGCAGGGTGGGGACCCAGATGGAAGAGAGGTGGAAAAGAGAAGGCCACCCAGCACGCACAGGCTCTGTTCTTCCTGGGTGTGTGTGCCTGTTGTGGCGGCTGTTAGGGGAACATCAGATCCAGCTCATCTAGTCTTCAACGCAGACTCAACCGGTGACAGCTAGGAGTTTCCAGATGGTCATGGGTCCCCTTTGCTCTGAGGCTTGCTAAGGCCCAGCGGGTACCAGGTTCTCTACTTTTCCATTGTGTCCACAGCCAGTGTGGGACCACATAGCCTCTGGTCTTGCACCAAAAGGAGTCTCTGTCTTGCTGCCGTTTATGGATTAGCTAATGGTTTTCAAGCATTTGACTAATTCCTTATTCTCTTGTCGAATTCCTTATTTCCCTCTGCAAGTGTGTTTTCTAGAAGTCTATAAAGCCTCAGCTATGAGCCGAAGGAACTCATT
>NC_022020.1:14596822-14599706 GCF_000317375.1 Microtus ochrogaster | reverse complement strand
GAGAGGCTCGTGGAACTGTCTTCACAATCCTAAACTGAGAGGCTCGTGGAACTGTCTTCACAATCGTAAACCGAGAGGCTCGTGGAACTGTCTTCACAATCATAAGCTGAGAGGCTCGTGGAACTGTCCTTGGCCTCTGCAGCAGGCTGGTGGGGAGGACTCTGAAGTCTGGGCCACATTTAGCTCCATCCTTATTTTCCCACTGCACAAGAAGATATTTGAGGATATAGAAATAAATTACTGGTGACAAAGCACATGGTACGGGTGGTACTTACCTTTTTCTAAGGTCACTCTGTTCTGTGGACAAAAAGGGGTGGGCATTTGGATGTGTGTCAGATTTCTTCGTGAAAACATCCATATTTGGAGCATAGCTACATTTAGTGTACAGATGGGACCAGCAAAGTGTGACAAAGCCCCAGCAGCCTCCCAGTTTCTGTGCCTTTACAGGAGCCCAGGACTTTGGGGTTTGTTTTTTGTTTTGTTGTTGCTGTTGATTTTTTTGTAACTTTACCTAGTTGTTGACAGAACTCTGAGAAATGATGATTTTGTTGGAGTGAGAGGCACAGGGTCCTAAACTCATAGAGGTCAAGTTCACCCCGCCTATCTCCTGGCTGCCCAAGCCAGGGGCACCTGGTCTCCATGGCAACTGCTCTTACATCTGGAGACTACCTCCAATCAGGGACCCCAAGACTCTAAGCAGCATGGAGTCAGCTTTCTCTGGAATTCTCCCACAAACCTGGCCAGGCCCAGCTGCGAGCATCACCCCTACCGTTTTCCCATGCACACCCTGCACTTGTCTGTCCCTTGTTCTCTGAACCCACACTGAACCCCTGCTGCCTGCTGAGATGGTACCCAGCCTAAGAGGCACCCTGGAACACCCAGGTCCTGTCTAGGAGTGGGGTAGCCTCAAGTCCTAGGACCCTGTTCTCTCAGGCCAGTGGGTGTGTTGGGCCATCTGGTCTACCTCTCAGGTGGAGAGCTGGAAGCTGTTGTGGAAACATTGATTCCTTCTGAAATGCGGAATTGGCAGTGTATTTTGAAGGCTTCCTTCCTGTGACTTCCAGAAGCCTTTCTGAGCCACCCATAGAGATGTCAGTCCCATAGTTTTGTTCTGGCCTGCGATTATCAGGGCGTGCTGTTGAGGCCTCAGGTCTCTCACTCTGTGGTGGGCCTCTAAGTAGGAGCCACGTCAGGACCCTACCCTTCCCCCTTAGTCCCTGGGAACCTTATCTGGCTGTGATAGATTCCTTTTACAACACGGTAAAGCTCGGGCTTTATGAGGACTTAAGCAAGGTTTACCAAGTGCTACAGAACAGGGCAAAGCCTGTGATCTCTGTCAGTGTTTGCAGTCTACTGTGTGGCTATCTAAAGAGATTTATGTGGTAACGTGAGCTTTATAAAACCTCAGGCCTCACTCATGTCACAGCTATATTGTTACTGCCTTATAAAGTACTTGGAGTGCTGTAACCACAGCGGGATAAAGCCACAGGCTCCATAAAGAGGAAAAATAAGGACACTGGTAAGATTAGTATTATCAGTTGTGGCTGAACTTACACTGTTGCATACACTGTCCTGATGTGGGATTCCCCTCCGTATGCTATGAATGTGTTTTATTACCAGAGATATGAGACAATAGGTGGAGTTAAAGAGATAGCATGTAGCTGCTGAAGCAGAGAGATGCCAGGGAACCTTACTGGTAGGCCACAGCCTAGTGGTGATACACAAATAGGGTTAATTTAAGATGTAAGAGTTAGTTAATAAAAAGCCTGAGCTAATAGGCCAAATGGTGTTGTAATATAGTTTCTGTGTGATTATTTGGGTCTGGGCAGCTGGAAAATGAATGAGCAGTCTCTATTTTAAAATGGCGCCCAGCTTGGGCTGACATGCATGGCCTGCCACCCACTTCAGATCCAGGTCCTTGTACACCCACCCGGGGTTAGAAGGAAGGCAGTTGAGAGCACGCCAGCAGCTCAGCACTCTCTGCCTGGGCAACTGGCTGGATCATGTCTGCTAGGCATGCCCAGGAGGAGAGCATGGCAGATTCGTGCTGCCATACACAGAGATATTTCCAGGCCATGCAGTGTGCTGCATGGCAGATTTAACTTTTACTCAGACAAAAAGGGTTAATGTGCTGCATGGTGCTTCCCAGAGTTGAGGTGGTGACCATGGCTCCTGCCCAGCAGTCCCAGGGCTGGCGGTAAATGTATCTCCACCATATTGAAAGGCTAAGAGAGGTAAAGCCAGCAGCCAGGGCTGCCACAACCATACTGCTTACCATTTTAAAATGCTCCTTGTCAGAAAAGGATTCCAGATACACAATAGGACAGATTCAGATAGAAAAGACCTCAAATAGAGACACAGGGTCTAAGAATATGTTGGTTTTAAAAGAGGTTGTTGACAGAAATTTCTGTCCCACAAGGTCCCACAGTCATTCAGTCCCAAAGAAACACACAGAGGTCTACAGTACTCATAAACTGATTGGCCTAGTAGCTCAGGCTTCTTATTAACTCTTATAACTTATATTAGCCCATAATACTTGTCTGTGTTAGCCATGTGGCTTGGTAACTTTTCCAGCAAGGCAGTCTTATATTGCTTCCACTGTGTCCAGGAGACCACTGCAGTCTGAAACTTTCCTCTTCCTATAATTCTCATTGCCCCGCCTCTACTTCCTGCTTGTTCGCCGCCACCCCACCTATACTTGCTGCCTGGCTACTGGCCAATCAGCATTTTATTAAAAATAATACAGTGACAGGATAAAAGACAATTGTCCCACAGCAAGAAGTTCTGCTTTTGTTTCCACAGAGAATGAGAACCTGTGGGTTCCTTCCAGGCTAACATGGTTTGATAGAACAGAACAAGACCCCCTGAAAGGTATCTATGAACC
>NC_022020.1:14584988-14596162 GCF_000317375.1 Microtus ochrogaster | reverse complement strand
CATTATGAAATTTGACTTTAATATGACAAGGCTAGCTATTTGGGCAAGAAACTGCTCTTGCCTGGACTGCTTGATGGTATGCTGTATAAACTGGACAAGCAGGACTCACAGAAAAGTGACTGCTGAACTTTCAAAAAGACATAATGATCCTTCAGGGTTCCTGCTTCACAGAAGAAACTGCCAGACATTCTGCAGGATACAAAATAAAGCAACCTATGAACTTTTCCCGTACAAGGAAAAATAGGTCTTCAACTTTTCTGCTTCATTAAAAAGTCTGCAAGATATTATAGGCTGAAGATGGATTCCTCAATGTTACCAAAGAACTTTGTGTGACTGTCCAGGCGGCAAGATGTCTTGACAGAGTTGAAGAACAAATAGTTATAGTTTTGTTTATAACAAAAGATAATTAAATGTAAAACTTTAGACTTACAAAAATAGGATATTATTTTCTTTAATTTGCTGAATATAAATGAACTAAATATTGTAACTATAATTCTTGCTTGACAACTGTTTTGTATATGTAATTTTACTATATTAAAGTTAGAACTTTTTATTTAGACAGAAAAGGGGAGATGTGGGACTCCCCTCTGTTTGCTATGAATATGTTTTATTACCATTGGTTAATAAAGAAGTTGCTTTGGCCTACAGCAGGACAGAATGTAGCCAGGCTGGAAGAGATACATATAGAAAGTAGGTGTAGTCAAAGAGACACCATGTAGCTGCCAAAGCAGAAAGATGCATGGGAACCTTACTGTTAGGCCACAGTCTCTTGGTGATACACAAAATAACAGAAATGGGTTTATTTAAGATGTAAGAGTTAGTTATAACAAGCCTGAGCTAGTAGGCCAAACAATGTTGTAATTAATATAGTTTCTGTGTGATTATTTGGGTCTGGGCAGCTGGAAGAAGAAAAAGCAGTCTCTGTTTACACTGTCCAGTTTTTAATATTCGATTACTAGTGATTCATAAACTAAAATGGTCTTCCTTTTTATTATTAGCAAAGGAATGCATGCAGAAACTGTTGCCCTGGCAAATTACTGTATTGCTAGTAACACTATGATTGGTGCTCTGTTTTATAATTTGTTTGATAATATACAAGACGGGGTTTGCAACTCTCTTTTGATCCCAATATGCAGTTGCACTGGCATATACTTGAAGCCATAATCTTAAAGGAGAAGTGTGTGTTCATGAAGATGTACCTGCAGGCAGTATTTGTAATCGAGAAAATCAGATAGAAATTGAGTATTCTACAGTAGAGTAATATTCAAGTAAATATAATGATGCTCAAAATGAGAAATAAAAGACTATACAAATCAGAATACATTAAGATGAAGAATATGTGATTGCTTTTAAAAATGGTTCATGTAGCATCACAATAATATCATTGGGGCTGGAGAGAGCTCCGAGGTAGAACGTTGCCTACCCTGCACAAGGCCTGAATTGTATACCCCATAAGTAATAGTTTTAACAGTTACCAGGAGTTGAAAAATCCACCCAAAAGTCTTTTCCCATGAGGCCATTTCTTTGGTCTCTTTGAACCTGCTCCAGGGACAGCGCTTTTCTTAGTCTTTTCTTGTTCCTGTTCTTTGGCAGATCCTTTGCAGTTCTGGCTAATCTCCTATTGCCATTTCATCACCCTCTGGGCAAGGCTTTTCCAGAAGCTGGAAATCACTCACATCTATGAGTCAATGAGTCTTGGCTCCTTGGCTGTCTTAAGAAAGGTGTCTTTGAAAGAGATTGATATTAAGGACGGGGGCAGCACTTCTGTAGTCTTGTTTCTGATCTTAGTTGTTTGGTTGGAAGAGGAAATTGTGTTGTCTTGTTTCCATTTCTATCTTTAGTGTGCTTTCGGAGAATCTGTAAGGAGATTCCTGTATCCTCAGGAAGAAGCCTTACAGCTCTGAGCTATTTGCCAGGCAAAATGTCTGCAAAGTTAAGAGTCATCAACATGCCTGCTGGGCTTCTCACAGAAAAGACAGAGGGGTGGGCCTGCGGTCAGGACCTAAACCTTCACTGGTGCAGCTCTGCCCACGATTTGACCACTGAGATTCACCTGAGTCCAGGAGGCTCTGCAACACTCCAGGAACTTTTGTCTTGCTAGCTTGCTTTAGTTACTTTTCTACTGCTGTGGCAAAGCAACATGACCAAGCTAACTTTTTTGTTGTTTTTTTGAGACAGGGTTTCTCTGTCTTAGATCTAGCTATGTAGACCAGGCTGAGTTCGAATTTACAGATCCACCTGCCTCTGTCTCCTGAGTGCTGGGATTAAAGGCATGCACACCACTTCATTTATAAAAAAAAAAAAAACATTTCATTTGGGGCTTAGGGTTCCAGGGGGCAGTAGAGTTAGTGGCCATCATGGTAAGGAATTTGGCAGGCAGCCATGATGGTGGAGCAGTAGCTGAGTGCTTACATTTGACCCACAAACAAGAGGCAGAGAGGGACGGAGGAAGGGACGGAGGAAGGGAGGAGAGACTAAAGGTGTGAGCCACCGCTGTCCAGCAAGATGCTATGTCTGTGCAAGTGTGGTGGAGACAGAAGAGGTTGTTGGATCCCCTAGAGCTGCGTTACACTTGGTTGTGATCTGGGAACTGAGCTATGGGTTCTCCAGCTCCAGTCTGCCCCAGTTTGACTAGATCTTTAAGAAGACCAGGGATATGATTCTAGAAAGAAGCCCTCATACTAGGGCTTGAGATGACAGTTTTCTAAAGTGAGTGCCTTCAAAGAAGAGGTGCTGCGAGGCAATTCTCACTGGTCCCCACTTTAAAACTGAGAATGGAGTCAAGAGGCGAAGCAGATTACAAAATGCCACATTTTTACTTGAGTATGTTTTTTCTTTTTGTTTTTCAAGATTAATTTGCTATAAAATCTCTTAAAGAAACAAAACAGTATGCTCGAAAGGCGGCAGGGAGCTGCCAAGCTGGATCCTGGCTGGAGGCAAAAGCGAGTGAACTGCTGGACAAAAGCCTCACAGTGAAGGAAGGCCTTAGCAGGGGCTGTGGGAAGGTGAGCGCTTGCTGTGTGGCCGGCTGCTTGTTTACTGCTCCCATTCACTACCCCAGCAGAGGCCAGGACACTTCGCAGAGGCCCTTTCCCGAACGAGACAATGATGCAAAGCTTGGGATCTTTTAAATGTTCTGCAAGGCTTTCCAAAACAGGGCTCTTTTGTGCCATTTCTGAGACTTAACATGTGACCTAGCAAAGGTCGCAATGTGACCAGCTCGCAATTCATTCACTTAGTCAAAGAAAATGTACTGAGTTTTCTGTGTACCAGCCGGCATCCTGAGACTAGGTGGGGGTGCTGTGGAAACCAGAACAGAGACGACTCAGCCTTCTCAGTACTTTCAAAGCAAAACTATGTAATGCGATCACTTCTAAGAATGCCCCTAAGCATGTGGGGACCACCTGGAGAAACGAACATTGGCCAGAGAGGCTTAGGCTCCACAATAAGCCCGAGTCATAGTCAAAGGGGAAAAGCAAGCAACAGACCATAGTCGACCATCCGGGCAGTGGAACACATTTTGGTGTCATAGTTAAGGTAGCTGAGATACACTGGGCTTTAAATTGGGGAATGAGGCGCTCCGATTGATTACACCTGCAGCTGTTTTGTGGCATGAAATAAAAAGCATGCGTAGATTCTACAAATTCCCCGTGACTACTAGCCGAAGTTCGCAGCTAGTCTCATCTGTTTTCTTTGATAACTTGACGTCATTTTTGTAACACAGCTAGTGGGAGACAACAGTTTGAGCCATGTTTAAGTGCAAACCTTCCTACTTTCGGCCCTGAAGCGGGAATAGTCAAAGTTCCTGCACTATAGGATGTGGGGGTAAAGAAGATTTACACTAGAGAGAGTTACTGTGCCTGGCACGATTGTGACAGGCTTTCAGAAATGTTCGCTTCCCTTAGTTACTTCAGAGGGCTCCTACGAGGAGTATGGGACACTCGGGAAACTGCCGCCCACCTTCCTCTTGCTCCCCTTTCCTTCTCGTCGAGTGGAACAGAGAGCAGAGCCCACTCCGGCCAAGCTCGGCTTCAATGCGGCCATTGTCATCAAGCCGCACCTCCCCCGCTTGCCGCGCGTCCCCATGGCAACTCGGGGCTTCGTCTGCCCCCCCATACCCCCGCCCCCCGTCCTGCGGACCGGAAGCCGGGCACGCCGGGGGCTTGTGGGAAGAGGCTGTGAGCGACGGCGCAGCGTCTGCCAGCGACGGCGAGGCTGCGGTGGGTCCCGAGCCAGAGGTCAGCGGCGTGAGGAGCAGGGTTCGAGCAGGGGCGCGGGGCGGGGCGGGGTGGTCGGACAGCGACCGGCGTCGTTCGGGGTCTCGGGCGTGCCCGGAGAAGGCCGCGGCGGAAGGGCGGCGGCGGCGGCTTGCCGTACTTCGGGTGTCCGCAGAACCCCAGCGCCCCCGTCCTCGCCGTCATGTCCTCCCCTCCCCCACCGACCGGTTTTGTTCTATTTCGAGGCTCTATCGGCTCGCGGAGGGTTCTGGGAATCGCTCAAGCCGAGGTGGGATCCTGTGGTTCTCGCGCACGGCCTTCTGGGATTTGTAGTCCCGCCGGTGCAGGACGGAAGCGCCAGTCCTGGGTGGTGGGGTGTTGTGGGGCCTCTGCGGCCCTTCGCGGTGGTTGCTGGGAAGAGGACATCGGCCAGAGTTACTGGGGCTGGCTGGGCTCGGCGCTGTGAGGCGGGAGGTCTTTGAAGACCAGGATCCCGCCAGGTGCTCAACGGCGTTCCTCCTCGTCCCACGAGCCTGGTGCAGTACAAAATAGGAGAAAAAGCAATTTTTCTATTACGTAGAAATGTTTGAGCCGTTGATAGGGTCGGGTCCAGGAATAGGAACAAATAACTTGGATTTTGCTATCAGGCCATCATTCCACTCAAGAATATTTAACGGATCTATATGGTCTGTCTGTTTGATACGGTGTTTTCTGATTCTTTGTCTTCACCTTGACAGGTTTCAGTAAGGTTTTCTTAAGTTTCTGTTTTTTATATTCTTGGCTCTGATAAATAAATAGTGGCTGTAAAGGTTATTCTTCCTCTATTTTGTTTTTTTTTTTTTCAAGGCAGGGTTTCTCTGTGTAACTCTGCCTGTCCTGGAACTCGTTCTATAGACCAGGCTGGCTTCGAACAAGGAGATCCACCCGCCTTTGCCTCCTTAGTGCTGGGATTAAAGGCGTGCGCCACCACTGCCTAGCTAAGTTTATTATTTGTGATGTGCTGTGAACTGTGACACTGGTATGGTTTTGCAAATACTAAAAGGATGAGAAAGTAGCTCACAGATTTCCCCAAAGGAAAAGCTAGGGGAAGCTATTTAAGGAAAAAGACTCCAGGCCACCGTGAGAAGTTCTGAGTGCTTTTTCCCATAGCTTTTGCTGCAGGGGATGAACTGTCGCTGTAAGTTTAAGTGCATGTATGGTGTGATGGATGCCTAAATGCCATTTGCTTTTTATGTGAAATAGTTTCTTCCCCAGTGTTACGTGATCCGTTACTGACCTGTGTAAAAGTGAATCTGTGCTACGGAGAAACCCTGTCTCGAAAAATAAAAAAAAAAAAGTGAATCTGTGGCAAAAGCCAGTAACGCAGTTAGCTTTGCTATGTAAATGAGGGCAGTCTTGCTTCACCTAGGTGCTGGACACCAGAACCAGCTACAAGTGAACAGAACATTTTCACAAATATTTTGTTTAAGGCGTTCCTAAACAATACTTTTTTTTTAGCTTTAAAGAAATAATGTGCATTCGTGTGTGCGTGTGTGTTTACATTCTGAGCAGTAGCTCAGCAGCAGAGCAGATTTGCACAGTACTTGTATACAGTCTCTAACCACGGGGGTGGGTGCGGACAGTCGACCTGTTTCCTAATCCAGATTTGTGAAGACAAAAAGAAAAGTGGGTATGGGGCTTGCTCCAGCCTGGCCGCCCGTGCTGGACCCCAGATTCTGCACAGAACGGGAACGAACCCTGCATGCTGTCCTCTGACTTCCACACCTGCCTGAGATGTACAAACACAAGATCAATGTCAAAAAATGTTTTAAGTGTACTACAGTTCTGAATATTTAGCATTTATTTTATGTATATGTGTACCATGTGTTGCCTAGTGCCTAAGGAGGCCAGAAGAGAGTTCTGGGGTGCTGGAATCAAATCTGGGTCCTCTCCAAGGGCAATAAGCCTTCTTACTTGCTGAACCAATTTTTCAACCCCAAGGGTTCAGAACATCTGGAGAACACTGCAGTTGACGGAGTCTTACGTGGGTTCTTTGGCTTATTAATTTACCTTCTGTTGACTTCATGTCACAGACTGGCAATCTTTTTCTGGAAAGGGCCAGATAGTAATTAAGTTGCTTTAGATCTTAGCTGAAATTGTCGAACCCTGTGAACTCTTCCATTATTGCCTGAACTATGATTAAATGTAATGATTTATAGATACAAATTTAAAAAATACAGGGCTGGAGAGATGGCTCAGTGGTTAAGAGCACTGACTGCTCTACAAGAGGTCCCAAGTTCAATTCCCAGCACCCACATGGTAGCTCCCAGCTGCCTGTAACTCCAGTTCCAGAGAATCCAACACCCTTACACAGATACACATATAGGCAAAAACCAGTGCACATAAAGTAAACCATTTTTTTTTAATTTTATGTGTGTGTATGTACATGTGTGTGTAGGCCTCCACATATCATGTCACACTTGTGGAGGCCAGAGAATAACAGAAGAAGTAAGTTCTCTCCTGTGGAATGCTGGTTGTCAGAGTCAAGTCATCAGGCTCGGCAGCAGGTGCCTTTGCTAACGGAGTGGCCTTGCTGGCCCTAGACAGATACATCATATTTTCCTATCATAAAATGTTTCTATGCCTTTTAGCAATTTAAATTTTTATACTACTCTTACTATGGCTAGTGTAAGTTTTTACACTACTCTTACTATAGGCAGCAGGCTAGATTTGGTAGCATTTCAGTCAATATAAACTATTGATTGAAATTTTTAATCCAGTAAAAACAATTTTTTTCTGCTGCTTTCAAATAGCTTGGGGTATTCGGTAATTTATGTGTCTTTTATTTCTTATCCCTTAGGAGTACCTTTGAGGAAAGCAGAGTATTTCTTTGAGTACGGTCTATATCCTGCCTCGGCTGCCTTTCCTTGAAGGATTGTAACAGGATGTCTGCACAGTCGGTGGAAGAAGATTCAATACTTATAATCCCAAATCCAGATGAAGAAGAAAAAATTCTGAGAGTGAAACTAGAGGAGGACCCTGATGGTGAGGAGGGATCGAGTGTTTCCTGGAATCATCTCCCTGACCCAGAGGTTTTCCGACAGCGGTTCAGACAGTTTGGATACCAGGACTCACCAGGTCCCCGAGAGGCTGTGAGCCAGCTCCGAAAACTTTGCCGCCTGTGGCTCAGACCAGAGACACACACTAAGGAACAGATACTGGAGCTGGTAGTGTTAGAGCAGTTTGTTGCCATCCTACCTAAGGAGCTACAGACTTGGGTTCGAGAACATCACCCTGAGAACGGAGAGGAGGCAGTGGCCGTTCTAGAGGACTTGGAACGTGAACTTGATGATCCTGGACAGCCGGTGAGCATGCTTGCCTCATTTTTCCCAAGTCAGAAACACTCATATAGCAGTGGACAAACTGCGATTAATTTCATTTGACTAAGTTAAATTACGTCTGTGCCTCCCTCCTGTTCATTTGCCACTCTGCAATACCTGTGCTGCTCTGTAGTTGGAATTTTCTTTGTGCCGCCAAACAGCTCCCAAATGAAGACACGGAGACATTATTAATTATGAGTGTTCCACTAACTCTTTTAACTTAACCTGTTTCTGCTCATCTACGTTGTGCCGCGGGGCTTTTTACTTTTCTTTTCTTTCTGGGTGTCCTGCTTTCCTGCTTCCTTCCTGTCTGGCTGACTGGCCTTGTTTCCCTATCGTTTCCTTTCCTTCTCTGAGCCTAAATCCCTCCTCCTACTTACTCTCCTGCCCAGAAGTTCCTTCTACCTCCTCCCTCGCTGTTGGCCATTCAGCTTTTTATTACAGTAGTCAGGTGCCTTAAGCAGGCAGAGTGAAACAGCTGCCCATCCTTACATAGGTAAACAAATGCAACACTGCATAGTTAAACACCGCTCTGCTGTCTAGAACTTTGTATTGCATTTTCTGTGGTATCTCTTATGTGCTTAGTATCAGTATTCCTTCTCAACCAAACTAAAACCATGTTTTCAGGTTTCTCTCCGCCGGCGGAAACGGGAAGTGCTTGTAGAAGAGATGTCTCAAGAAGACGCTCAGGGATTACCAAGTTCGGAGCTTGATGCTGTGGAGAACCAGCTCAAGTGGGCATCCTGGGAACTCAGCTCTCTGAGGCACTGTGGTGAGGACCAGAACTCTATGGGGCCGGCCTTTCCCAGAGTGCTTTGCTTTTTTTTGGAGAAACACTTTTAAACTGCTGTTTAGAAATTGCCATGCTGTGAAGAGCCTAACTTTCCTGGTGGCCGACTCAATGGCCTCGGGAGTTTTTACTCCTCGGTTTTAGCATCTCTAGCTTTTCTTTCATGACGACTGCCCATACTGGGGCTTCGGCCTGCCTGACTCTGCGCCAGTGCCTGTAGACCATATCTGATTAACACATGCCACTGCTTGTCTGCCATCTGCATTGTGCTTTCTTGTTCTTGGGCTCCTGCCTAACTGTATTAATACGGTGAACTTACTGGAAGTCTCCTTCAACCTTTTTATTTTATTACTTGAATTACTTTCTAAGATTTCAGCTATTTCTGTTTTTTTTTTTGTCTCAATATTTTACCCCTTTTTAATTAAGAAACTTTCCCCCCATATTTTTTTTTAACATTTATTTATTTATTATGTATACAGTATTCTGTCTGTGTGTATGCCTGCAGGGCAGAAGAGGGCACCAGACCCAATTACAGATGGTTGTGAGCCACCATGTGGTTGCTGGGAATTGAACTCAGGACCTTTGGAAGGGCAGGCAGTGCTCTTAACCTCTGAGCCATCTCTCCAGCCCCCTTCCCCCCATATTTTAATTTATTTTATGTGTATGGGTGTTTTGCCCTCATGTGTGTCTGTAGCATGTGCATGCTAGGTGTCCTTGGAACTCAGAAGAGGAAGTCAGACCCCTGGAGCTGGAGTTACAGATGGTTGTGAGCTGCCCCGTGGGTGTAGGGGATTAAACCTGGGTCCTCTGGAAGAGCAGACAGTGCTCAACCACTGGGCCATCTCTGCAGACCCCTTAAGAAGCTTTTTTAAAAGATCTTTTAAATCAAAAGTATGTGAGGTTGTGCATGCGCGTGCAGGTCTCAGGGCAGGGGAGAGCACTGGATCCCTGGAGCTGTCAGTGGGTAATGAGCCTGGTGAGGGTGCAGGGAGCTGAACTCGGCTTTTTTTTGCAAGAACTGTATGTGCTCTTAACCACTGAATCATCTCCGCAGCCCTCTAGAACTTAAAAAATAAAAACCTCAGAAATGAGACAAGGGTAAACTCTTTACTTTTTCCTAAGTATTTATTCAAACTAGCCTCCCAAGCTATAATATGGCTTAAATGCAGAAATATCAAAGTATAATTGTAATAATTCAGATTTTTTTGTTTCCAATATCCTGGCACTTAATGCTGTGTACTTGTTTATATGTTTAGGATACTAAACTTGCTGTGTTGGCGTTTTGTTTGTAGGAAGTTTGTTTGAGAGTGCGTCAGTCTCTGAGGTAGATGGAGATAATGTTGGTTTGCCACACATGAGGACATGAGCAGGTTTTCTTCCTGTGTGAGGGGATGGTGCTGTAAATCAGACCTGAGGCAGAGGTGCGATCCGCTCACTATTGTAGTTTTCCCTAGCTCGTGGGATGTTGTTCATTGTGCTCTTCAGAGGTGTACTTTCATGGGTCAAAGCTGTTCCCTTCCTAAATTTTGGGATGGCTTTCCATGGTTGGCCTCATTTGAGCGGTCTAGCCGCTTTCACGTTCAGAGAGTTCCATTTATTTCACGTCACGGGTCCTCACTTGCCCTTCATACTTGACTTTTCAAGTAGCTAAGCCGCATTAACCCTTCGGGCCCTTGGGTCTCCCTCCCCCCTGCTTTCCCGCTTGACTTTCCCGTGGTGGCTCCATCTTCGGCCACTCTCGAGTGCTGCTGCTCACCGTAGTCCCTGTTATGCTGTGTGGCCTAAGCTTCTGGGGACTGTGGGTGAGTCTTGCTCTCTCCTCTGCCCCTGAGTGGGCAGTGCTGCTGCTGTAAAACCAAGGCTGTTTTCTAGACACATCTCATTCAGATTTACAAGGAAAAATGTTTCTGCCTGCTGTGACAAATAGCAAATTGGGGCCAGCGGCTTTAATGCGGACTTTTCACTATGGTGTATTGAAGCTCTGAGTGCTGGCTTTAGTTAACAAGGGCTGCCTCAGGGCATCCTTGGCTGTTTTTGGTTTTATTTATTCTGGGTTGTTTTGTTTTGTATTTTTGTTTGTTTGTTTGTTTGAGTCTTTGTCTCTGCCTGGTGTGAAGACACCTGCCTCCTCTGGGTGCTGGAGTCTAAGGAATGTGCCACCACACCCAGTTCTCAACTTCTTATCAGGACTCTGTTCTGCTTTGAGTTCAGTATTGATTGTGACACATTAATTTATTTCAGCAGCAGCTGTTGTTTGACACCTTTTTGTTATTCTTTCATTTTGATATAATCTCTTAAAAACTGTTTCCTAATGGCCATCATTTTTCTTCAGACCTAGCCATATCAGTTTGATTTTTCACCTTTGTTTTATAACCTGTCACCTTTTTGACTATGTTCTATTTAGAAAATTTTGTGTGTGTGTATTACATGTATGTGTGTATGTATGTGTGTGTATGTTATGTATATGTATTGTTGTTCTTTTTTAAAAATTGCTGCAAGATCCCCGGTGGCAGTAGGCAGCAGAAATGTTGTAGGTCCCAAATGGTGGCGGCAGGCCATGTGGTGGCAGGCAGGGGGCTCTGGGAGCAGCCAGTCCCAGGCAGAAATGGCTGCCGGTCCCACAGCGGAGGCTCGAGCGGTGGCGGCAGACAGCGGGCCCTGGGAGCAGCCAGTCCCAGGCAGAGACAGCTGCTGATCCCAGAGCAGTGGTGGCGGGCCATGTGGCAGCAGGCAGTGGACCCCAGGCAGAGATGGCTGCTGGTCCCAGAGCAGTGGTGGTGGGCCATGTGGCAGCAGGCAGTGGACCCC
>NC_022020.1:14570861-14584652 GCF_000317375.1 Microtus ochrogaster | reverse complement strand
AGAGACAGAGAAGGGGGGAAGCAGAGAAGTGGAGAGAGACGCAGAAGCGAAGCTGCCTCTCCGAGAGGAAGATGGAAAAGAGAACTAGCTCAGCCGGAAGCTGAAGATCAGCCTGCCTCAGCGTATGGGGAGGGGAATGGGTGTGGCTTGTCTCTTAAAGGGACCAAAACCATAACATGTATGTATGTCATTTGTTCAGTTGCCCAGAGAGTTCAGAAGAGGAAGTTGGACCCCCTAGACCTGGAGTTGTGATGGTGGTTGAGAGCCTCCCAGTGTGGGTGCTGGAACTGAACTTGGGTCCTCTGAAGGGCCATGTGCTCCTCATGACTGAGCAATCTCTCTAGCCACTATGTTAAATTTAGATAAAACCAGCGCACACCTTTAATCCCAGCACTTGGGAGACAGGGGCTGTTGGATCTGAGTTTGAGGACACCCTGGTCTACAGAATGAATTTCAGGACAGTCAGAGAAACCCTGTCTTGAAAAATGAAAAAACAAACAAAATAAATAAAATAAAACAAACAAACTAGATCGGATAAGACCTTGTGTGTCGTTTTGTTGTCAGGCAGTAGCTCACTGGCCTCACCCCCCCCCTTTCCTTTATTGACAATTGTCAACCTCATATATCCATAGATGTGTACAGGGTTTGTTTGTTTGCTTACTTTTGTCTTAGTTCATGAACAACGTTTTGTTTTGTTTTGTTTGTTTGTTTGTTTGCCAGGCATGGTGGTGCATAATTTTAATGCCAACATTAGGAGGCAGAGGTAGGCTGAATTAGTCTATACATAGCAAGTTCCAGGCTGGCCGTGGCTACATAGTGAGACCTTGTCTCAACAACAAATAACCATTTTTTTACCCCTTCAAGTTCTTTTCTCTTCAAGTAGGAACTGAGTGATACTTGTATTTTCTTTTATTTCAGATGATGATGTCAGGACAGAAAATGGAGCGCTGGCTCCAAAGCAGGAGATTGCTTCCGCTGTGGGATCTCAGGAAGTTCCTGGCACTCTTAATATAGGTGTTCCTCAGATTTTTAAATATGGAGAAACCTGTTTACCCAAGGGCAGATTTGAAAGAAAGAGAAATCCCTCTCGAAAGAAACAGCACATATGTGACGAATGTGGAAAACACTTCAGCCAGGGCTCAGCCCTTATTCTTCACCAGAGAATCCACAGTGGGGAGAAGCCTTACGGATGTGTCGAGTGCGGAAAAGCCTTCAGCAGAAGCTCCATCCTTGTGCAGCACCAGCGAGTCCACACTGGGGAGAAACCTTACAAGTGTCTTGAGTGTGGGAAAGCCTTCAGCCAGAATTCTGGGCTCATTAATCATCAGCGAATCCACACTGGGGAGAAACCTTATGAATGTGTCCAGTGTGGAAAGTCCTATAGTCAGAGCTCAAACCTTTTTAGACATCAGAGACGACACAATGCAGAAAAACTTTTGAATGTTGTGAAAGTTTAAGAAATTAGGGGGAAACAATGAGCACTCAGGTCTTTTTCTTCAGAAATGAAGACAATTAAAAACATGAAGTGATAGAGAAAAGTTTTTTTCCCTGTTGACTGAGAAAATCCACTGGGAGATACAAAAAAAAAAATCTTTATTCATCATTATTATCTCGAAAGAAATGCTGTTAGGCCTAAAAACTGAAATTTTAAATAATTCAGGTATTAATACCTAAAATTTCCATGTGATATTTATATTCTCTTTTCTCCCAAGTAATGAGCTACCTAATTCTTTGTCCCTTTCTTAACAATTTCCTTTTTCAGACAGAGTTTATTTCTGTGTTGGTCATTGGAATGTTGTTTTATAAGGATACATACCTTTCTATTTTAAAAGGCAACATAAGAATTGTAAAATCTAAAAGCCCATCATTTAAAAACATCTTTGAACATTTAGTTTCCTTTTGTTCAGTTTGAGTATATTTGGGGAAACTAGAAGATAAAGGCTAGTCAATGCCTCAATGTTAAATGCGCCTTAAGATCTCAGATGAGTGATGGTGGCAGAATTTTAAAGAGTGAGGGAAAAACTGGAAAAGTTACACACTGAAGTGTATCAGTTACATACAGGCATCTTTCCTTAGGAAAACTTCAACAACAACAACAACAAAAAACTGATTTTATCTAAGTTGTGGGCATCTTACTAATGAAGAGAGTTTCCTATGTAAAAATAGCACTTGTAAAGTGAAGATAAATATTACACTAAGGAAGAATGCTGGTGTTGAAAGGCAGATGTAAAATTAGGCACTTAGATGATGTGGCTTTTAGAAAATCTCCAGTCTAACTCATTTTGCTCTCATCCTAGTTAAGGGTATAGAAAACTCCTTGAGGGAAGGGCAACAATATCAGGTTTGCTCTTCTTATTCCTTTGGTACAAAAGGGTTGAACACCAGGCTAAAACAGCCATGCATTTGTTACTGAACATTTTACCGACAATGCACTGTGCTAGGTACTGTGATCCTACTGTCAGCAGGTAGGTATTTGTTCCACTGAAAGTCACAGGGGTTTCCCCGTCAGCATTCCCAGGTCACTCTGAGATTCCCAGAGTTTAGTTCTCTTAGCAGTGTGTTGTGTTTGCAGGGAGGTCAGCTCAGAAAGCTAGCTAGTCAGCTCTTCGCACTTTTCAGAGGTGAGCTCAAGATACCCTCTATTAGTTTAAACAGTTTTGAATCTTAAAAATCCAAATGTAATTTCTAGTAGTATTGTAGTTATAACTACACGTTAAGTTAAATGGACCTTTAAAAATAAATAACTAGGCTATGAATAACTAGTTTTATTAACTGGCAGAATTGATTGAATTTTTTAATTTACAGTCTTAACACATTTTTTAAAAAAAACATTAAAAGTAATACATTTTAGTAGTAGGATTCTGTATACCTGGCTAAGAATCCAGGTACTGTGGCTCTACTGTTTAGTGGCAAACTCTGGAAGTTAAAGCATCGAGGATAAGAAAATGTGGGGTTTTTTTGTTTGTTTGTTTGTTTTTTTATGTAAGACAGGCGTCATTACATGGAAAATGATCCACAGGAGGACAAATATTTCCAGCAATTTGGGTTATATCTGGTACTTGGTTGCATTTTAAACTGAAAAGTGAGATTTTTGCGTGAGTTATTGAAAACAGTTCTAAATGCAGTGCAGCTGGTGAATGAGGCAGAATAAAGCTTGTTCAGATTTCGGATAACAATTCTGAAAAACGTGCTTTATAGATTAAGATTTATTGAAGTATAAATATGTAGTGATGCTATAATGTATTTTTAAGTTATACAAGAAAAGTAGGGACTTTTGTTTGGGTCTTTTCTCTGTGGCTGAGAGGAAACACGTTAATGTCCAATAAAGCTGTAAACGCCTCTGCTCTAAGGTAGCATGACCTGGAATCGTGTTACTTATTTGTTTATGGCTGGTTCTTTCCCAGTAGTTTTTTGAGGTGGCACATCTGATGACTGCTGGGATGACAGAGTAGGTAATAGGGTGGAATGCCAGACTTACCAATTTTAGGGGTAGATTTGGTAATGTGGAAGCACAGAAAAGGCGGTACTAGAGTTGGCAGATCGGTGTTGTCTTTCCAGCTCTGACCCCTGTGTATCTGTTGGGAAGGAATTTCAGACAAGGACTGGTCTACACCCCTCTTGGTATAAAGGAAAAGGAAAGCAGTGGGGTGTATAGTTAACTGACTCTGGCTAGGCGTAAGTCTCCACTAGACAGATTAATTTACAGTAACAGGTAGTGATTGCTGTCTTCAGAACTGTCCCCACACAGATCATCATAATTTGGGGTTACCCAGTCTAATGAAGTAGACATGAGCAGGTGGCAAGCGGTAGCCTAGCCAACACCTTTCTGGTTAACATGTGAGCACTTCTGTGAAGGCATGCACACTAATGGGCCCAACAGGGTGTCTGGTGATTTTATAGTCACAGATGTTTGACCATTAGCAGCCTGTCTTAGATTCGTGTGAGCTTCGGGGAGGGTGCCTGTTCTGAGAGAATGTGCATGCTAAACATGCTTGGAGTACTTAATCATCTAGAGTTGTGGACTAGGAAAACAAGACCCAACAATCTCGGAACTTGTGACTTGGAAATGGCCACTTAGAACTGCAACACAAATCTAGTTCTGTGGATTCCACAGGCCAGTTTGTTTGTTTGTTTGCTTATTCTGTCAAGAGTGATGGTCTTAGCCAGGGTGGTGGTGCACACCTTTAATTCCAGCACTCCAGAGGCAGAGGTAGGTGGTTGTTTGTGAGTTCAAGGCAAACTTGGTCTATAGAGTGAGTTCCAGGACAGCGAGGAGTAGGGCTACACAGAGAAACCCTGTCTCAAAAAAAACATTTAAAAAAAAAAAAAAAGATGGCAGTACAAGTTTAATAAACTTGAAAGTTATTATATATACCCATTTAAATTTTCCACAATGCAGAAACAAAAGATGAAAAAAGACATCAGATTTAGTCAGAAATGGTGGTAATCTGGTTTATTGTCCTTCCAAATTTAGTTCTATACACGTTTAAGCAAACACCTTTAAAATAACAGTCTTGGATTGAGTACAGGCACCAACTAAAGTGCCTTACTCTGCTTTAATCCTCAACAGACCTGAGGTCGTTACATAGCTCCATCTACCGTAGAGAGACTGGTTTTCTCTCCCCCACTGCTGTGGGCATTTTCCATAGTTACAGTATTCCTTTGCATTATTACACTCAGTCCATCTAACCCATCCCTACTGATGGGTTTGTAGGTTCTTTATGCATAACAGATACAGTTGCTATCCATAAACATAGATTCTACTACCTATGGAGTTGTCCCTATAACACAAATAACTAGAAATGAATTCATTGGGTCAGGAAATACACATTTGACATTTTTGAGGAAGTACAACTTTAAAAGTTGGACCAGTAACTCCAGTAATAGTAAGAACCTGTTTGCCTGCTCTCCTGGCAATACTGCAGCCTGAAAAGGTTAACTGTCTTACAGACCAGGTCTTTTTTTCATTTTCTTTTTTCTTTGTGTGTGTGCATGCATGTATGTGTGTGTGCACGCGTGCATGTGCGCCTTTATTAGTAAGAAGGAACATTTTTTTTGTTCATTGGCTGTTTATGTCCTGTTTTGGTCTTGTTCTTTTCTTCCTTTGTTCTAATTATGAAGGTATAAATGACTACATTAACATCATAAGAGAGACAAATGTAAGACCATTTTCCCAGGTCAGTTCCATTTTTCAGTTTACATCCTAGTACAGTTTGTGCACATTTCCATGTGAATATACAGAAATGTGGACACCCTTTAAATAAAAGGGATTATTTATGAATTTTAAGACATCGTTGTCTTATATATTCTGGTCTTCAAACTCCTGGAAGGTGGATGGCTGGCTGTAAGGCACTTGTTGCCTGACACTCTCCTCCATCTTGTGACAGATAGCTGTAGAGTCTTCACCTCTGTAGAGTACTCATTGCCCACAGAGCCGCCTTACCCACACTGGACAGCCCTTATCTATTTGGGAAAAGGAGAGAGAAGAAACCTTCCTATTTGCATTTACGTGACGAATAGTGAAGTTGGTCATTTATAATTTCCGGAGGATTGTTCATTCATGCTTCTATTGCCTTTGTACTGGGTTATGTGGGAATCTGTGTTTGTTCAGCATCTTTTTCCTCATTTACGGCAACAGTATCTCTATTTCTTGTGGTTAACCCATTCCATGTGGCTTTGGTGAGCACATGACCAGGCTCGTCTCCTGAGCCACACTAGCCACAGTGATTAGACAGCGGGCATCAATCTGAAGCAGGCTAAGGAGAGCGCTCAAGAGAACAGCAACTCCTGGAAAGAAGGCTTTGGAGACACTGGAGACCCAAGGACGACGGGAGCCTGCATTTTTCCTATGTAGAGAAAGTCTCTGAGGAGAAACTCAGAGGCTAGCAGAGATGGTGAAAAACTAAGTTTTGATGTCATTTTTCTGGAGGCCCTAGATCCAGTTGTGCCTAAAGCCTGCCCTACCTCTGGACTTTAAAGTTTGTGAGCCAATAAAGTCCCTTTCTTGTTTAAGATAATTGTATTTGTCCTGATTAATATAAGGTATTTGTATTTTCTTGTTGATTTGTAGAAAACTTGTAGTTTTAATTCTAGACTCACACATTATATAAGTTAATAAAATTAGCAATGGCCTTTTATAATTTGGACTCTGTCAGCCTCTGCCATGTGTTACTTTACTCTCTCCCCTCCCCGATTCACACACCATTCCCATACTTGACATTCTAACAGTGGCTTTCATTAAGTCTGAACAACTTTTCATACATTTTCATACATTGTCTCCAACAGATTGATTGGGTCCAGGTATGTTAAACTGCTGAATCTGTTAGGTGTCTATTGCTTTATAGACACCATGACCGAAAGCAGCTGGGGGAGGAAAGAGTTTACTTCATCTTACAACTCTCAGGTTACTTGAGTTCCTGCCCAGACTTCTGTCTCTGAGTGCAGTCAGGGCAGGAACTCCAGACAGAAACTTGAAGAACTGATGTAGAGGCCATGGAGGAATGCTGGTTTGGCTTGTGCCTAATAGCGTCTTGAACCTGCTTTCTTACAGGAACCAGGGCCACCAGCCTAAGGGTGACACAACCTGCAGTGAACTGGGCCCTCCCCATCTCTCATCAATCCAGAACATGCACCACATGCTCCACGGGCCAGCATGGTGGGGGCACTAGCTTGTGTCATATTGACGGCCAGCACACTGCTGTACCTAGCAAACATGGCTCAGGGCACTTCACACTTACTGCCTGTGGTCCTGGGACACAATTATCTTAAGCCAACATGGGTGTTTGGGAGAAGGGCACTCTATTTTAGGTCCATTATCTTGAAGCTCTGTGAGCCCAATACCTAGTATGATGGAAAGAATCTTATGCAAGTTTATAGGACATTTTCTTGATTAATGTGGAAGAGCCCGGCTCATTGTGGGTGGTGTCACCCCTCATCAGGTGGTCCTGGATGATGTAAGAATGTGGTCTGAGTAAGCACTGAGCACCAGTAAGCACTCCTCCATGGTCTCTGCAGCAGTCCTGCCTCTGGGTTCCTGCCCAGCTTGAGCCCTTTCCATGATGTGAAAGTCTAAATGAAATAGACTGTTTACTCCCAAGTTGCTTTTGGTCGTGGTGTTTTATCACAGCAATAGAAACCCTAAGATGTGTGTGTGTGTGTGTGTGTGTGTGTGTGTGTGTGTGTGTGTGTGTGTATGTATGTGTGGTTTACACACTGTATGTAGTGGTTTGAAAGAAAAGGCCTTCATAAAGAGTGGCACTATTAGAATGTATGACCTTGGAGGAAGTGTAATGATGGAGGAAGGTCATTGGTTAAATAAAGAAACTGCCTTGGCCCTGATAGGACAGAAAATTAGGTAGGCAGAGTAAACAGAACAGAATGCTGGGAGGAAGAGGAAGTGAGCACAGACGCTATTTCCTCTCCTCTCTCTGGGGCTGACGCGATGAAGCTCTGACCCAAGATGGACATAGGCTAGAATCTTCCCAGTAAGTACACCTCGTGGTGCTACATATATGAATAGAAATGGGCCAAGCAGTGTTTATATGAATATAGTTTGTGTGTTGTTATTTTGGGGCATAAGCTAGCTGGCGGCCAGGAGCCGGGTGGCAGGAACGCAGCCCATGGCTCCTACTACAGTGTGTCACTGTGTGTGTGGGGGGAGGTGAGGTCTTCAATGCTCAAGCTACACCCAATGCAACAGTTCAGTCCTCTTCCTGTTGCCTGTGGATCAAGTTATAGAGCTCTTGGCTCCTTCTCCAACACCATGTCTGCCTGCATGCTGCCATGTCCTGCCATAATAATGGACTAAACTTCTGAAACTGTAAGCCACCCCAATTAAATATTTTTTTCTCTTTTCCTTTATAAGAGTTGGTGTGGTCATGGTATCTCTCCAGATCAATAAAATTTTAAGACTATAAATATGTGTGTGTGTACATACACACACACACACACACACACACACACACACACACAAATGTGGCTTCATGCAGATGAAGTCTATAGTGCTAGCATACTACTTGTGGACTCAAGTTTGAGGTAGTTTTTAATTTTTATATATTTTCTACTGTATATCCTACATAAGATAATACATAAAAATGTGGTGCTGGTGGATGCCTTTAATCCCAGCACATCTTTTGAATTTCAAGCCAGCTTGCTCTGCATAGACCCTGTTTCAAATAACAAAAGCCCTCAGACTATAAAGAAGCATTTAAGAAACTAAATGGTCTTTGTTTTCCACATTAGTCCTTGCCATCAAGTTGCTCCTTTGCCTGGAACCTCCCATAGTCTCTCAGTGCATTCAGAAGTGAAACCTTGAACCCCTTTGCACACCCTCCAGAATGTGAATCACTGCCTTGTCTAGGATGCCAATTTCCCATGTATTATTTTCGCCATTAGTCACTGGTAGCCATCTGGGCCATCAGATTCCATCTCCATACTCTCATTGCTTATGTTCAAGTAATCCTTACTTCACTGAACGATGGCCCCAGGATGAAGTGGTGCTGGCAATTAGAGAAGCTGAAGAAAAGACAGTTTTATCAGCTGTAAGTGAAAAAGTGGAAGGTTTTCATTTAAGGGAAGAAAAAAAACCTGACGATGTTCCAGTAAGAATGAATCTTGTGAAATTGTGAAGGGAAATTTTATTATTATTCTAACATCTCAAAATGCAAGTTGTAGACTTGATGCACAGTGAGTGCTTAAATCAGGAAATGGTGTTAAGAATGCAGTACTGTTTATGTGATACAGAGGGTCAAATCTTCCAAAGTAAACAGCAACCACAGCGAGGGACTACACACTCTAGCTATGTAGCTGGTTGGTACCAGCTGATGCTTCAGTTGTCTCCATATCCATAAAGGACCCTTGTAACATGAGGGCTTGCTTGTTGGGATTTCTGTCCTGCTTGGTTCCCACAGTCTTTAGGTCCCAAAGAATCACACAGAAGTCTACAAAAGTTATAAACTGATTGGCCCATTAGCTCAGGCTTCTTATTAGTTCTTATTACTTATATTAGCCCATTATTCTTATCTATGTTAGCCACATGGCTCGGTACCTTTTTCAATGGGGCAGGTCACATCCTGCTTCTTCGGTGTCTGGACAGGACTCGGGAGGAATGGGTTTTCTCCTTCCCAGAATTCTCCTGTTCTCTTTGACCTGCCTCTACTTCCTGTCCGGTTGTCCCACCTATACTGCCTGCCTGGCTACTGGCCAATCAGTGTTTATTTAAAACATAATTGACAGAATACAATTGTCCCATACCAGACCCTTCTCCTGCTCACAACCTGAAGTTGCATAAAGTCTGCAGTTCATCAGCAGGACACCACAAACACACATGTGTCTATTTCTTTTGCCTATATAATCTGCCCCTCTCTCATTCCATCTTGTCAGCCCATGCATTGCTGCAGCACCAGTACCAATAGCATCTCTTCAGGATGGTTTTGCATATTTATGATTTCAGGGGAGTATACACTGGCTGGTTTCCTTAGAACTGTTACCACTGAGAATGGCTGGTAACCAGTGCTGGGACCAGCTAGCTCCATCTCTCGGAAAAATTGCAAGAACTTCTGGTAGCTGATGGTTCTGGCTGGAAGAAGAGCAGCGAAGACACTAACACTAGGTAGGATTTGAGTCACTGGCACACAAAGTTTGAAACTGTTAGTTAGGAACTGAGAACCTCTATCACTAACACAAAGGGTCATGTACTTTTCCTATTTACAGTCTATCTGGACTTAGCAAGACTGTCAGCTGACTGGTGAAGTTCTATGCCTTATGGGCATAGCCCCCATGGATATCATGGAACTACAGTATTTACAGGACCACAATACCACAGCTCCATTTTGTTCAATATTGGTCTGCATTATTGAAAATTAAACAAGCCTTGCTGTGTGCACCATAGGGATTCATGCTCACGAGGAAACCAAAACTAGACCAATACCAACAAATCACGGAGACAAAGTGGCATGGAGTTTATACTCAGTTTGTGCATAGGACCCAACTCTCCATCTCTAGAGGACATGTGTGACGTCAGCATTAATACCACTTTAATCACAGGATTTAAGGTTTCCTTGCATTCTCTGAAGTAATCTCTGATATGCACTTGGTAATTTAGACTCAATAAAGGTTTGAGTTAGCCGGGCGGTGGTGGCGTACGCCTTTAATCCCAGCACTCGGGAGGCAGAGGCAGGCGGATCTCTGTGAGTTTGAGGCCAGCCTGGTCTACAAGAGCTAGCTCCAGGACAGGAACCAAAAAGCTACGGAGAAACCCTGTCTCGAAAAATCAAAAAATATATATATAAAAAAATAAAGGTTTGAGATTCTAAGATGAATATATTTTCCTCATAATTTTGATTGAGACTTTCCACATTTAGTTTTAAATATGGTAAGTTCCGCATTAATGTCTTATATTTTATAATGATATTGCTGTGAATTGTAAGAGATTTTCTTAGATTATAGAAAGGGTAAGAATTTCTATTTTTTAAATGGAGCATGGGCTGGACATTGATTAAAACCTTTTTCACGTGTGGCATCAGAATCTGTGCACCAGACTTTCCCATAGCTGTCACATCCGTGCAATTCTTCCTCCTCAGGAAGAATCTTTTTCTTCCTTCCGCCCTTCTTTTTCTTCCTTCCTACTTCTTCTTTTTCCACCCAAGGCAGGGTTTCTCTGTGTAGCCCTTGCTGTCCTGAAGTTTGCTATGTAGATCTGCCTGCCTTTGCCTCCTGAAGGCTGAAGTTAAAGGCATGCGCTATCACCACCTGGCTGGAATGGGTTTTCTTAAAGTTACCATGATCAGGTTTGTTAAAACGTCTGCTACCCCGAACTGAGGGTTGTTTCCCTTCTATGTGCATCCTTTGATATTCAGTGAGACTGGTCACAGTTCCAAAACGTTTCCTGTCCCAACTCCTGGGTCCTAAATAACAGACTCAGAGGCTGAATATGAATTATAAATGCTTGGCCAAATGCTCAGGCTTGCTACTAGCTCTTACACTTAAATTAACCCATTACTATTAATCTATGTATTGCCACATCGCTCCTGGCTTTACCTGTCCTCTATCATGTCTTACTTCTTAGGCAGCTAGGACGTCTGCCTGACTCCACCCCCGTTCTTCCCATCATTCTGTTTGGCTTTCCCGCCTAACTTCTGGTCTGGCTACCGGCCTGTCTTGAGAGTACACATACTCAGTGTACAGAAGGGTCATTCCCAGCAATTTCCCACGGGTATTATTTTTGCGTTTTTTCCCCAACGTGTATTCTCTGATGGTTAAAGAGATCAACGCTCCTACTAAAGCTTCTGCCGCACTTAGCACATGGATAGGGTTTCTCTCCAGTGTGGCTTCTCCGGTGTTTGATACGGCCTGCATTCTGACGGAAACATCGGGTGCACAGCGAGCACTCAGAGGGTTTTTTTCTTGTGTATATTCTACGGTGAAGGATGAGGTCAGAACTCTGACTAAAGGCTTTGCCGCAACTATCACAGTGGTAGGACTTTTCAGCCGAATGCATTCTCCGATGTTTCGTGAGATCTGTGCTTTGACTGAAGCTTTTATCGCACAGGTCGCATGTATATGGTTTTTCGCCAGTATGTGTTCTTTGATGCTTTATGAGGTCTGAACGGCGACTGAAACTCTTGGTACAGTCACTGCAGGGATAGGGTTTTTCCCCGGTGTGGATTCTCTGGTGGAGAACAAGGTTGGAGCTCTGACTGAAGGCCTTCCCACACTTACATTCATAGGGCTTCTCCCCCGTGTGGACTCTATAATGTTTAATAAGATCCGACCTCCTACTGAACGTTTTACTGCACTGACCACACGGGTACGGCTTCTCTCCAGTGTGAATTCGCTGATGGTTAAGGAGATCTGAAAACCTACTGAAGGTTTTGGTACACTGGTTACATAGGTAGGGTTTCTCTCCGGTATGAATTCTCTGATGCAGAATAAGGACCGAGCTCTGATTAAAAGCCTTTCCACATTCGTTACATTTATATGGCTTCTCTCCAGTGTGAATCCTTCTGTGTTTAATAAGGTCTGAATTCTGACTGAAACTTTTGCTACATTGATTACATGGATATGGTTTCTCCCCAGAGTGGATTCGCTGATGGAGAATAAGATCAGAGCTCTGACTAAAGGCCTTCTTACAAGTTTTACACTTATATGGTTTCTCTCCAGTGTGGGTTCGCTGATGTTTTATAAGATCAGAGCTCTGGCTGAAATGTTTATAACACTGGCTACACATATAAGGCTTCTCTCCAGTGTGGATCCTCTGATGTTTGACCATGTCTGAGTGCTGGCTAAAGCTTTTGCTACAATGACCGCACGGGTAGGGTTTTTCTCCTGTGTGAATTCTCTGGTGTATGATGAGATCTGAGCTCTGGCTGAAGGCCTTCCCACACTCCTTACATTTGTAAGGCTTTTCCCCAGTGTGGACTCTTTGATGTTTGACAAGGTCTGAGCTCCGACTAAAGCTTTTATTACACCAATTGCACGGATAGGGTTTCTCTCCAGTATGAATTCTCTGATGCAGAGCCAGGGCTGAGCGCGAACGAAAGCCCTTTCCACATTCATCACATTCGTGAGGTCTGTCCCAGTGAGTTTTTTGGTGTCTAACGAGACCCGTTTTCCAAGCAAAGTGCTGGCCACATTCATCACAGGTATACTGTCTTCTTCTTAAGCGGGGCTTTTCATTCAATTCGTCCCCCAGTTTACGGAATTCTTTGCCTCTGGAATTGGGGAGAACATCCTCCTTGAGGCTGCCAGGTTCTTCACTCAACATTTCAGTGTTTCCTGTCATTTTCCTCCTCTGAAGGGGGCTCTCCAATCTTGATCTTGGTCTCACCATCTGGAAAAGTAAACAAAATCCCAATGGAAAATGTGCTCCATGTTGCAGATAAGTTCCAGATGCAGCAAATCAGTGTTTGTCTATAGATGTTACCAGGAGAGGGGAGGATGTGGTACAAGGTGGGGGCCTGCAAATGAGCTGCAAGGCTTCCCACACTGAAGAAGACTGAGGGAAACTGGAAGCATCAGTAAGTAATAATGGATCCCATTTTGTGGAATGGACTTATCAGATACCAAAGTATGATTTTCACAGATGACCTGGGAAAACTGAAATTGATTCACTATGATAATAAAAGTGTGATTAGGTGAGAGCTAATATACTTAAAGCAAGCAGTATAAAAAGCATAGAAAACAGAAGTGGGTTGGGTTTTACCTAGCAATGCTCAGGTATTTAGGCTAAAAGTAAGGTACTAAAGAAAAATAATAAGAGAGAAATAAAAACTGTTCAATTCCTTTGCATCTACGCTTAAGAAACAGTAAAAAAAGTTATCACACACAGAAATGCACTGTATTCTAAATACTTTCTACAAAAAGTCACAAGCAGGATCAGTTCAAGACAGCAGTTTAAAATTGAATTTTCATACAACAACATCTATTACAAAATAACTCTGGTATTTTTTTATTATGATCTCCAGCTGGAGCTACATTTGGCATCACAAACAAGAGAGCTGGAGTAGTAAGATGGTCAAGTTCTTTCTACTTTTTCAATCTGCATGCCTTAGTGAGAGTAACAAGGAATCAATTTTGATGTAAAGACTGATTTCATTTTTTAATTGTGTGGGCCAGTACACTTAAAAATTATGTATGCTAGCCGGGCGGTGGTGGCGTACGCCTGTAATCCCAGCACTCGGGAGGCAGAGGCAGGCGGATCTCTGTGAGTTCGAGGCCAGCCTGGTCTACCAAGGGAGTTCCAGGACAGGATTTCAAACCCACAGAGAAGCCCTGTCTTGAAAAACCAAAAAA